>NW_027616431.1:142727-332591 GCF_964187855.1 Myxine glutinosa | reverse complement strand
AACCACTTTTCGCACTTGTGTTAGTGTTGAAAAAACACTTTTCGCACTTGTGTTGGTGCAGGCAACCACTTTTGCACTTGTATTAGTGTGGAAAAAACACTTTTCGAACTTGTGTTAGTGTTGAAAAACCACTTTTCGCACTTGTGTTAGTGTTGAAAAACCACTTTTCGCACTTGTGTTAGCTGTTGAAAACCACTTTTCGCACTTGTGTTAGTGTTGAAAAAACACTTTTCGCACTTGTGTTGGTGCAGGAAACCACTTTTGCACTTGTATTAGTGTGGAAAAAACACTTTTTGCACTTGTGATAGTGTTGAAAAACCACTTTTCGCACTTGTGTAGTGTTGAAAAAACACTTTTCGCACTTGTGTTAGTGTTGAAAAACCACATTTCGCACTTGTGTTAGTGTTGAAAAACCACTTTTCGCACTTGTGTTGGTGCAGGAAACCACTTTTGCACTTGTATTAGTGTGGAAAAAACACTTTTCGCACTTGTGTTAGTGTTGAAAAACCACTTTCGCACTTGTGTTAGCGTTGAAAACCACTTTTCGCACTTGTGTTAGTGTTGAAAAACCACTTTTCGCACTTGTGTTGGTGCAGGAAACCACTTTTGCACTTGTATTAGTGTGGAAAAAACACTTTTTGCACTTGTGATAGTGTTGAAAAACCACTTTTCGCACTTGTGTTAGTGTTGAAAAAACACTTTTCGCACTTGTGTTAGTGTTGAAAAACCACATTTCGCACTTGTGTTAGTGTTGAAAAACCACTTTTCGCACTTGTGTTGGTGCAGGAAACCACTTTTGCACTTGTATTAGTGTGGAAAAAACACTTTTCGCACTTGTGTTAGTGTTGAAAAACACTTTTCGCACTTGTGTTAGTGTTGAAAACCACTTTTTGCACTTGTGATAGTGTTGAAAAACCACTTTTCGCACTTGTGTTAGTGTTGAAAAACCACTTTTCGCACTTGTGTTAGTGTTGAAAAACCACTTTTCGCACTTGTGTTAGTGTTGAAAAAACACTTTTCGCACTTGTGTTGGTGCAGGCAACCACTTTTGCACTTGTATTAGTGTGGAAAAAACACTTTTCGAACTTGTGTTAGTGTTGAAAAACCACTTTTCGCACTTGTGTTAGTGTTGAAAAACCACTTTTCGCACTTGTGTTAGTGTTGAAAAACCACTTTTCGCACTTGTGTTAGTGTTGAAAAAACACTTTTCGCACTTGTGTTGGTGCAGGAAACCACTTTTGCACTTGTATTAGTGTGGAAAAAACACTTTTTGCACTTGTGATAGTGTTGAAAAACCACTTTTCGCACTTGTGTTAGTGTTGAAAAAACACTTTTCGCACTTGTGTTAGTGTTGAAAAACCACATTTCGCACTTGTGTTAGTGTTGAAAAACCACTTTTCGCACTTGTGTTGGTGCAGGAAACCACTTTTGCACTTGTATTAGTGTGGAAAAAACACTTTTCGCACTTGTGTTAGTGTTGAAAAACCACTTTTCGCACTTGTGTTAGCGTTGAAAAACCACTTTTCGCACTTGTGTTAGTGTTGAAAAACCACTTTTCGCACTTGTGTTGGTGCAGGAAACCACTTTTGCACTTGTATTAGTGTGGAAAAAACACTTTTCGCACTTGTGTTAGTGTTGAAAAACCACTTTTCGCACTTGTGTTAGTGTTGAAAAACCACTTTTCGCACTTGTATTAGTGTTGAAAAACTACTTTCAGCACTTGTGTTGGTGCAGGAAACCACTTTTGCACTTGTATTAGTGTGGAAAAAACACTTTTTTGCACTTGTGATAGTGTTGAAAAACCACTTTTCGCATTTGTGTTAGTGTTGAAAAACCACTTTTCGCACTTGTGTTGGTGCAGGAAACCACTTTTGCACTTGTGTTGGTGCAGGAAACCACTTTTGCACTTGTATTAGTGTGGAAAAAAACACTTTTCGCACTTGTGTTAGTGTTGAAAAACCACTTTTCGCACTTGTGTTAGTGTTGAAAAACCACTTTTTGCACTTGTGATAGTGTTGAAAAACCACTTTTCGCACTTGTGTTAGTGTTGAAAAACCACTTTTCGCACTTGTGTTAGTGTTGAAAAACCACTTTTCGCACTTGTGTTAGTGTTGAAAAAACACTTTCGCACTTGTGTTGGTGCAGGCAACCACTTTTGCACTTGTATTAGTGTGGAAAAAACACTTTTCGAACTTGTGTTAGTGTTGAAAAACCACTTTTTGCACTTGTGTTAGTGTTGAAAAACCACTTTTCGCACTTGTGTTAGTGTTGAAAAATCACTTTTCGCACTTGTGTTGGTGCAGGAAACCACTTTTGCACTTGTATTAGTGTGGAAAAAAACACTTTTCGCACTTGTGTTAGTGTTGAAAAACCACTTTTTGCACTTGTGTTGGTGCAGGAAACCACTTTTGCACTTGTATTAGTGTGGAAAAAACACTTTTCGCACTTGTGTTAGTGTTGAAAAACCACTTTTCGCACTTGTGTTAGTGTTGAAAAACCACTTTTCGCACTTGTGTTAGTGTTGAAAAACCACTTTTCGCACTTGTGTTTGGTGCAGGAAACCACTTTTGCACTTGTATTAGTGTGGAAAAAACACTTTTCGCACTTGTGTTAGTGTTGAAAAACCACATTTCGCACTTGTGTTAGTGTTGAAAAACCACATTTCACATTTGTGTTGGTGCAGGAAACCACTTTTGCACTTGTATTAGTGTGGAAAAAACACTTTTCGCACTTGTGTTAGTGTTGAAAAACCACTTTTCGCACTTGTGTTAGTGTTGAAAAACCACTTTTTGCACTTGTGATAGTGTTGAAAAACCACTTTTCGCACTTGTGTTAGTGTTGAAAAACCACTTTTCACACTTGTGTTAGTGTTGAAAAACCACTTTTCGCACTTGTGTTAGTGTTGAAAAAACACTTTTCGCACTTGTGTTGGTGCAGGAAACCACTTTTGCACTTGTATTAGTGTGGAAAAAACACTTTTCGAACTTGTGTTAGTGTTGAAAAACCACTTTTCGCACTTGTGTTAGTGTTGAAAAACCACTTTTCGCACTTGTGTTAGTGTTGAAAAAACACTTTTCGCACTTGTGTTGGTGCAGGAAACCACTTTTGCACTTGTATTAGTGTGGAAAAAACACTTTTTGCACTTGTGATAGTGTTGAAAAACCACTTTTCACACTTGTGTTAGTGTTGAAAAAACACTTTTCGCACTTGTGTTAGTGTTGAAAAACCACATTTCGCACTTGTGTTAGTGTTGAAAAACCACTTTTCGCACTTGTATTAGTGTTGAAAAACCACTTTTAGCACTTGTGTTGGTGCAGGAAACCACTTTTGCACTTGTATTAGTGTGGAAAAAACACTTTTTGCACTTGTGATAGTGTTGAAAAACCACTTTTCGCACTTGTGTTAGTGTTGAAAAAACACTTTTCGCACTTGTGTTAGTGTTGAAAAACCACATTTCGCACTTGTGTTAGTGTTGAAAAACCACTTTTCGCACTTGTGTTGGTGCAGGAAACCACTTTTGCACTTGTATTAGTGTGGAAAAAACACTTTTCGCACTTGTGTTAGTGTTGAAAAACCACATTTCGCACTTGTGTTAGTGTTGAAAAACCACATTTCACATTTGTGTTGGTGCAGGAAACCACTTTTGCACTTGTATTAGTGTGGAAAAAACACTTTTCGCACTTGTGTTAGTGTTGAAAAACCACTTTTCGCACTTGTGTTAGTGTTGAAAAACCACTTTTTGCACTTGTGATAGTGTTGAAAAACCACTTTTCGCACTTGTGTTAGTGTTGAAAACCACTTTTCACACTTGTGTTAGTGTTGAAAAACCACTTTTCGCACTTGTGTTAGTGTTGAAAAAACACTTTTCGCACTTGTGTTGGTGCAGGCAACCACTTTTGCACTTGTATTAGTGTGGAAAAAACACTTTTCGAACTTGTGTTAGTGTTGAAAAACCACTTTTCGCACTTGTGTTAGTGTTGAAAAAACACTTTTCGCACTTGTGTTAGTGTTGAAAAACCACATTTCGCACTTGTGTTAGTGTTGAAAAACCACTTTTCGCACTTGTATTAGTGTTGAAAAACCACTTTTAGCACTTGTGTTGGTGCAGGGAAACCACTTTTGCACTTGTATTAGTGTGGAAAAAAACACTTTTTGCACTTGTGATAGTGTTGAAAAACCACTTTTCGCACTTGTGTTAGTGTTGAAAAAACACTTTTCGCACTTGTGTTAGTGTTGAAAAACCACATTTCGCACTTGTGTTAGTGTTGAAAAACCACTTTTCGCACTTGTGTTGGTGCAGGAAACCACTTTTGCACTTGTATTAGTGTGGAAAAAACACTTTTCGCACTTGTGTTAGTGTTGAAAAACCACTTTTCGCACTTGTGTTAGTGTTGAAAAACCACTTTTTGCACTTGTGATAGTGTTGAAAAACCACTTTTCGCACTTGTGTTAGTGTTGAAAAACCACTTTTCGCACTTGTGTTAGTGTTGAAAAACCACTTTTCGCACTTGTGTTAGTGTTGAAAAAACACTTTTCGCACTTGTGTTGGTGCAGGCAACCACTTTTGCACTTGTATTAGTGTGGAAAAAACACTTTTCGAACTTGTGTTAGTGTTGAAAAACCACTTTTCGCACTTGTGTTAGTGTTGAAAAACCACTTTTCGCACTTGTGTTAGTGTTGAAAAACCACTTTTCGCACTTGTGTTAGTGTTGAAAAAACACTTTTCGCACTTGTGTTGGTGCAGGAAACCACTTTTGCACTTGTATTAGTGTGGAAAAAACACTTTTTGCACTTGTGATAGTGTTGAAAAACCACTTTTCGCACTTGTGTTAGTGTTGAAAAAACACTTTTCGCACTTGTGTTAGTGTTGAAAAACCACATTTCGCACTTGTGTTAGTGTTGAAAAACCACTTTTCGCACTTGTGTTGGTGCAGGAAACCACTTTTGCACTTGTATTAGTGTGGAAAAAACACTTTTCGCACTTGTGTTAGTGTTGAAAAACCACTTTTCGCACTTGTGTTAGCGTTGAAAAACCACTTTTCGCACTTGTGTTAGTGTTGTGAAAAACCACTTTTCGCACTTGTGTTGGTGCAGGAAACCACTTTTGCACTTGTATTAGTGTGGAAAAAACACTTTTTGCACTTGTGATAGTGTTGAAAAACCACTTTCGCACTTGTGTTAGTGTTGAAAAAACACTTTTCGCACTTGTGTTAGTGTTGAAAAACCACATTTCGCACTTGTGTTAGTGTTGAAAAACCACTTTTCGCACTTGTGTTGGTGCAGGAAACCACTTTTGCACTTGTATTAGTGTGGAAAAAACACTTTTCGCACTTGTGTTAGTGTTGAAAAACCACTTTTCGCACTTGTGTTAGTGTTGAAAAACCACTTTTTGCACTTGTGATAGTGTTGAAAAACCACTTTTCGCACTTGTGTTAGTGTTGAAAAACCACTTTTCGCACTTGTGTTAGTGTTGAAAAACCACTTTTCGCACTTGTGTTAGTGTTGAAAAAACACTTTTCGCACTTGTGTTGGTGCAGGCAACCACTTTTGCACTTGTATTAGTGTGGAAAAAACACTTTTCGAACTTGTGTTAGTGTTGAAAAACCACTTTTCGCACTTGTGTTAGTGTTGAAAAACCACTTTTCGCACTTGTGTTAGTGTTGAAAAACCACTTTTCGCACTTGTGTTAGTGTTGAAAAAACACTTTTCGCACTTGTGTTGGTGCAGGAAACCACTTTTGCACTTGTATTAGTGTGGAAAAAACACTTTTTGCACTTGTGATAGTGTTGAAAAACCACTTTTCGCACTTGTGTTAGTGTTGAAAAAACACTTTTCGCACTTGTGTTAGTGTTGAAAAACCACATTTCGCACTTGTGTTAGTGTTGAAAAACCACTTTTCGCACTTGTGTTGGTGCAGGAAACCACTTTTGCACTTGTATTAGTGTGGAAAAAACACTTTTCGCACTTGTGTTAGTGTTGAAAAACCACTTTTCGCACTTGTGTTAGCGTTGAAAAACCACTTTTCGCACTTGTGTTAGTGTTGAAAAACCACTTTTCGCACTTGTGTTGGTGCAGGAAACCACTTTTGCACTTGTATTAGTGTGGAAAAAACACTTTTCGCACTTGTGTTAGTGTTGAAAAACCACTTTTCGCACTTGTGTTAGTGTTGAAAAACCACTTTTCGCACTTGTATTAGTGTTGAAAAACTACTTTCAGCACTTGTGTTGGTGCAGGAAACCACTTTTGCACTTGTATTAGTGTGGAAAAAACACTTTTTGCACTTGTGATAGTGTTGAAAAACCACTTTTCGCATTTGTGTTAGTGTTGAAAAACCACTTTTCGCACTTGTGTTGGTGCAGGAAACCACTTTTGCACTTGTGTTGGTGCAGGAAACCACTTTTGCACTTGTATTAGTGTGGAAAAAACACTTTTCGCACTTGTGTTAGTGTTGAAAAACCACTTTTCGCACTTGTGTTAGTGTTGAAAAACCACTTTTTGCACTTGTGATAGTGTTGAAAAACCACTTTTCGCACTTGTGTTAGTGTTGAAAAACCACTTTTCGCACTTGTGTTAGTGTTGAAAAACCACTTTTCGCACTTGTGTTAGTGTTGAAAAACACTTTTCGCACTTGTGTTGGTGCAGGCAACCACTTTTGCACTTGTATTAGTGTGGAAAAAACACTTTTCGAACTTGTGTTAGTGTTGAAAAACCACTTTTTGCACTTGTGTTAGTGTTGAAAAACCACTTTTCGCACTTGTGTTAGTGTTGAAAAAACACTTTTCGCACTTGTGTTGGTGCAGGAAACCACTTTTGCACTTGTATTAGTGTGGAAAAAACACTTTTTGCACTTGTGATAGTGTTGAAAAACCACTTTTCGCACTTGTGTTAGTGTTGAAAAAACACTTTTCGCACTTGTGTTAGTGTTGAAAACCACATTTCGCACTTGTGTTAGTGTTGAAAAACCACTTTTCGCACTTGTGTTGGTGCAGGAAACCACTTTTGCACTTGTATTAGTGTGGAAAAAACACTTTTCGCACTTGTGTTAGTGTTGAAAAACCACTTTTCGCACTTGTTTTAGCGTTGAAAAACCACTTTTCACACTTGTGTTAGTGTTGAAAAACCACTTTTCGCACTTGTGTTGGTGCAGGAAACCACTTTTGCACTTGTATTAGTGTGGAAAAAACACTTTTCGCACTTGTGTTAGTGTTGAAAAACCACTTTTCGCACTTGTGTTAGTGTTGAAAAACCACTTTTCGCACTTGTATTAGTGTTGAAAAACACTTTTAGCACTTGTGTTGGTGCAGGAAACCACTTTTGCACTTGTATTAGTGTGGAAAAAAACACTTTTTGCACTTGTGTTGGTGCAGGAAACCACTTTTGCACTTGTATTAGTGTGGAAAAAACACTTTTCGCACTTGTGTTAGTGTTGAAAAACCACTTTTCGCACTTGTGTTAGTGTTGAAAAACCACTTTTCGCACTTGTATTAGTGTTGAAAAACTACTTTCAGCACTTGTGTTGGTGCAGGAAACCACTTTTGCACTTGTATTAGTGTGGAAAAAACACTTTTTGCACTTGTGATAGTGTTGAAAAACCACTTTTCGCATTTGTGTTAGTGTTGAAAAACCACTTTTCGCACTTGTGTTGGTGCAGGAAACCACTTTTGCACTTGTGTTGGTGCAGGAAACCACTTTTGCACTTGTATTAGTGTGGAAAAAACACTTTTCGCACTTGTGTTAGTGTTGAAAAACCACTTTTCGCACTTGTGTTAGTGTTGAAAAACCACTTTTTGCACTTGTGATAGTGTTGAAAAACCACTTTTCGCACTTGTGTTAGTGTTGAAAAACCACTTTTCGCACTTGTGTTAGTGTTGAAAAACCACTTTTCGCACTTGTGTTAGTGTTGAAAAAACACTTTTCGCACTTGTGTTGGTGCAGGCAACCACTTTTGCACTTGTATTAGTGTGGAAAAAACACTTTTCGAACTTGTGTTAGTGTTGAAAAACCACTTTTTGCACTTGTGTTAGTGTTGAAAAACCACTTTTCGCACTTGTGTTAGTGTTGAAAAAACACTTTTCGCACTTGTGTTGGTGCAGGAAACCACTTTTGCACTTGTATTAGTGTGGAAAAAACACTTTTTGCACTTGTGATAGTGTTGAAAAACCACTTTTCGCACTTGTGTTAGTGTTGAAAAAACACTTTTCGCACTTGTGTTAGTGTTGAAAAACCACATTTCGCACTTGTGTTAGTGTTGAAAAACCACTTTTCGCACTTGTGTTGGTGCAGGAAACCACTTTTGCACTTGTATTAGTGTGGAAAAAACACTTTTCGCACTTGTGTTAGTGTTGAAAAACCACTTTTCGCACTTGTTTTAGCGTTGAAAAACCACTTTTCACACTTGTGTTAGTGTTGAAAAACCACTTTTCGCACTTGTGTTGGTGCAGGAAACCACTTTTGCACTTGTATTAGTGTGGAAAAAACACTTTTCGCACTTGTGTTAGTGTTGAAAAACCACTTTTCGCACTTGTGTTAGTGTTGAAAAACCACTTTTCGCACTTGTATTAGTGTTGAAAAACCACTTTTAGCACTTGTGTTGGTGCAGGAAACCACTTTTGCACTTGTATTAGTGTGGAAAAAACACTTTTTGCACTTGTGATAGTGTTGAAAAACCACTTTTCGCACTTGTGTTAGTGTTGAAAAACCACTTTTCGCACTTGTGTTGGTGCAGGAAACCACTTTTGCACTTGTATTAGTGTGGAAAAAACACTTTTTGCACTTGTGATAGTGTTGAAAAACCACTTTTCGCACTTATGTTAGTGTTGAAAAACCACTTTTCGCACTTGTGTTGGTGCAGGAAACCACTTTTGCACTTGTATTAGTGTGGAAAAAACACTTTTCGCACTTGTGTTAGTGTTGAAAAACCACTTTTCGCACTTGTGTTAGTGTTGAAAAACCACTTTTCGCACTTGTGTTAGTGTTGAAAAACCACTTTTCGCACTTGTGTTGGTCCTGGAAACCACTTTGGCACTTGTATTAGTGTGGAAAAAACACTTTTCGCACTTGTGTTAGTGTTGAAAAACCACTTTTCGCACTTGTGTTAGTGTTGAAAAACCACTTTTTGCACTTGTGTTGGTGCAGGAAACCACTTTTGCACTTGTATTAGTGTGGAAAAAACACTTTTCGCACTTGTGTTAGTGTTGAAAAACCACTTTTCGCACTTGTGTTAGTGTTGAAAAACCACTTTTCGCACTTGTATTGGTGCAGGAAACCACTTTTGCACTTGTATTAGTGTGGAAAAAACACTTTTCGCACTTGTGTTAGTGTTGAAAAACCACTTTTCGCACTTGTATTAGTGTGGAAAAAACACTTTTCGCACTTGTGTTAGTGTTGAAAAACCACTTTTCGCACTTGTGTTAGTGTTGAAAAACCACTTTTTGCACTTGTGTCAGTGTTGAAAAATCACTTTTCGCACTTGTGTTGGTGCAGGAAACCACATTTGCACTTGTATTAGTGTGGAAAAAACACTTTTTGCACTTGTGATAGTGTTGAAAAACCACTTTTCGCACTTGTGTTAGTGTTGAAAAAACACTTTTCGCACTTGTGTTGGTGCAGGAAACCACTTTTGCACTTGTATTAGTGTGGAAAAAACACTTTTTGCACTTGTGATAGTGTTGAAAAACCACTTTTCGCACTTGTGTTAGTGTTGAAAAAACACTTTTCGCACTTGTGTTAGTGTTGAAAAACCACATTTCGCACTTGTGTTAGTGTTGAAAAACCACTTTTCGCACTTGTGTTGGTGCAGGAAACCACTTTTGCACTTGTATTAGTGTGGAAAAAACACTTTTCGCACTTGTGTTAGTGTTGAAAAACCACTTTTCGCACTTGTTTTAGCGTTGAAAAACCACTTTTCACACTTGTGTTAGTGTTGAAAAACCACTTTTCGCACTTGTGTTGGTGCAGGAAACCACTTTTGCACTTGTATTAGTGTGGAAAAAACACTTTTCGCACTTGTGTTAGTGTTGAAAAACCACTTTTCGCACTTGTGTTAGTGTTGAAAAACCACTTTTCGCACTTGTATTAGTGTTGAAAAACCACTTTTAGCACTTGTGTTGGTGCAGGAAACCACTTTTGCACTTGTATTAGTGTGGAAAAAACACTTTTTGCACTTGTGATAGTGTTGAAAAACCACTTTTCGCACTTGTGTTAGTGTTGAAAAACCACTTTTCGCACTTGTGTTGGTGCAGGAAACCACTTTTGCACTTGTATTAGTGTGGAAAAAACACTTTTTGCACTTGTGATAGTGTTGAAAAACCACTTTTCGCACTTATGTTAGTGTTGAAAAACCACTTTTCGCACTTGTGTTGGTGCAGGAAACCACTTTTGCACTTGTATTAGTGTGGAAAAAACACTTTTCGCACTTGTGTTAGTGTTGAAAAACCACTTTTCGCACTTGTGTTAGTGTTGAAAAACCACTTTTCGCACTTGTGTTAGTGTTGAAAAACCACTTTTCGCACTTGTGTTGGTCCTGGAAACCACTTTGGCACTTGTATTAGTGTGGAAAAAACACTTTTCGCACTTGTGTTAGTGTTGAAAAACCACTTTTCGCACTTGTGTTAGTGTTGAAAAACCACTTTTTGCACTTGTGTTGGTGCAGGAAACCACTTTTGCACTTGTATTAGTGTGGAAAAAACACTTTTCGCACTTGTGTTAGTGTTGAAAAACCACTTTTCGCACTTGTGTTAGTGTTGAAAAACCACTTTTCGCACTTGTATTGGTGCAGGAAACCACTTTTGCACTTGTATTAGTGTGGAAAAAACACTTTTCGCACTTGTGTTAGTGTTGAAAAACCACTTTTCGCACTTGTATTAGTGTGGAAAAAACACTTTTCGCACTTGTGTTAGTGTTGAAAAACCACTTTTCGCACTTGTGTTAGTGTTGAAAAACCACTTTTTGCACTTGTGTCAGTGTTGAAAAATCACTTTTCGCACTTGTGTTGGTGCAGGAAACCACATTTGCACTTGTATTAGTGTGGAAAAAACACTTTTCGCACTTGTGTTAGTGTTGAAAAATCACTTTTCGCACTTGTGTTAGTGTTGAAAAACCACTTTTTGCACTTGTGTTGGTGCAGGAAACCACTTTTGCACTTGTATTAGTGTGGAAAAAACACTTTTCGCACTTGTGTTAGTGTTGAAAAACCACTTTTCGCACTTGTGTTAGTGTTGAAAAACCACTTTTCGCACTTGTGTTAGTGTTGAAAAACCACTTTTCGCACTTGTGTTGGTGCAGGAAACCACTTTTGCACTTGTATTAGTGTGGAAAAAACACTTTTCGCACTTGTGTTAGTGTTGAAAAACCACATTTCGCACTTGTGTTAGTGTTGAAAAACCACTTTTCGCATTTGTGTTGGTGCAGGAAACCACTTTTGCACTTGTATTAGTGTGGAAAAAACACTTTTCGCACTTGTGGTAGTGTTGAAAAACCACTTTTCGCACTTGTGTTAGTGTTGAAAAACCACTTTTTGCACTTGTGATAGTGTTGAAAAACCACTTTTCGCACTTGTGTTAGTGTTGAAAAACCACTTTTCGCACTTGTGTTAGTGTTGAAAAACCACTTTTCGCACTTGTGTTAGTGTTGAAAAAACACTTTTCGCACTTGTGTTCGTGCAGGCATCCACTTTTGCACTTGTATTAGTGTGGAAAAAACACTTTTCGAACTTGTGTTAGTGTTGAAAAACCACTTTTCGCACTTGTGTTAGTGTTGAAAACCACTTTTCGCACTTGTGTTAGTGTTGAAAAACCACTTTTCGCACTTGTGTTAGTGTTGAAAAAACACTTTTCGCACTTGTGTTGGTGCAGGAAACCACTTTTGCACTTGTATTAGTGTGGAAAAAACACTTTTTGCACTTGTGATAGTGTTGAAAAACCATTTTTCGCACTTGTGTTAGTGTTGAAAAAACACTTTTCGCACTTGTGTTAGTGTTGAAAAACCACATTTCGCACTTGTGTTAGTGTTGAAAAACCACTTTTCGCACTTGTGTTAGTGTTGAAAAACCACTTTTCGCACTTGTGTTGGTGCAGGAAACCACTTTTGCAGTTGTATTAGTGTGGAAAAATCACTTTTCGCACTTGTGTTAGTGTTGAAAAACCACTTTTCGCACTTGGGTTAGTGTTGAAAAACCACTTTTCGCACTTGTGTTAGTGTTGAAAAACCACTTTTCGCACTTGTGTTGGTGCAGGAAACCACATTTGCACTTGTATTAGTGTGGAAAAAACACTTTTTGCACTTGTGATAGTGTTGAAAAACCACTTTTCGCACCTGTGTTAGTGTTGAAAAACCACTTTTCGCACTTGTGATAGTGTTGAAAAACCACTTTTCGCACTTCTGTTAGTGTTGAAAAACCACTTTTCGCACTTGTGTTGGTGCAGGAAACCACATTTGCACTTGTATTAGTGTGGAAAAAACACTTTTTGCACTTGTGATAGTGTTGAAAAACCACTTTTCGCACTTGTGTTAGTGTTGAAAAACCACTTTTTGCACTTGTGATAGTGTTGAAAAACCACTTTTCGCACTTGTGTTAGTGTTGAAAAACCACTTTTCGCACTTGTGTTAGTGTTGAAAAACCACTTTTCGCACTTGTGTTAGTGTTGAAAAAACACTTTTCGCACTTGTGTTGGTGCAGGAAACCACTTTTGCACTTGTATTAGTGTGGAAAAAACACTTTTCGAACTTGTGTTAGTGTTGAAAAACCACTTTTCGCACTTGTGTTAGTGTTGAAAAACCACTTTTCGCACTTGTGTTAGTGTTGAAAAACCACTTTTCGCACTTGTGTTAGTGTTGAAAAAACACTTTTCGCACTTGTGTTGGTGCAGGAAACCACTTTTGCACTTGTATTAGTGTGGAAAAAACACTTTTTGCACTTGTGATAGTGTTGAAAAACCACTTTTCGCACTTGTGTTAGTGTTGAAAAAACACTTTTCACACTTGTGTTAGTGTTGAAAAACCACTTTTCGCACTGGTGTTGATGCAGGAAACCACTTTTGCACTTGTATTAGTGTGGAAAAAACACTTTTTGCACCTGTGTTAGTGTTGAAAAACCACTTTTCGCACTTGTGTTAGTGTTGAAAAACCACTTTTCACACTTGTGTTAGTGTTGAAAAACCACTTTTCGCACTTGTGTTAGTGTTGAAAAACCACTTTTCGCACTTGTGTTGGTGCAGGAAACCACTTTTGCACTTGTATTAGTGTGGAAAAAACACTTTTCGCACTTGTGTTAGTGTTGAAAAACCACTTTTCGCACTTGTGTTTGTGTTGAAAAACCACTTTTCGCAATTGTGTTAGTGCAGGAAACCACTTTTGCAGTTGTATTAGTGTGGAAAAAACACTTTTCGCACTTGTGTTAGTGTTGAAAAACCACTTTTCGCACTTGTGTTAGTGTTGAAAAACCACTTTTCACACTTGTGTTAGTGTTGAAAAACCACATTTCGCACTTGTGTTAGTGTTGAAAAACCACTTTTCGCACTTGTGTTGGTGCAGGAAACCACTTTTGCACTTGTATTAGTGTGGAAAAAACACTTTTCGCACTTGTGTTAGTGTTGAAAAACCACTTTTCGCACTTGTGTTAGCGTTGAAAAACCACTTTTCGCACTTGTGTTAGTGTTGAAAAACCACTTTTCGCACTTGTGTTGGTGCAGGAAACCACTTTTGCACTTGTATTAGTGTGGAAAAAACACTTTTCGCACTTGTTAGTGTTGAAAAACCACTTTTCGCACTTGTGTTAGTGTTGAAAAACCACTTTTCGCACTTGTATTGGTGCAGGAAACCACTTTTGCACTTGTATAAGTGTGGAAAAAACACTTTTTGCACTTGTGATTGTGTTGAAAAACCTCTTTTCGCACTTGTGTTAGTGTTGAAAAACCACTTTTCGCATTTGTGTTAGTGTTGAAAAACCACTTTTCGCACTTGTGTTGGTGCAGGAAACCACTTTTGCACTTGTATTAGTGTGGAAAAAACACTTTTCGCACTTGTGTTAGTGTTGAAAAACCACTTTTCGCTCTTGTGTTAGTGTTGAAAAACCACTTTTCGCACTTGTGTTAGAGTTGAAAAACCACTTTTCGCACTTGTGTTGGTGCAGGAAACCACTTTTGCACTTGTATTAGTGTGGAAAAAACACTTTTCGCACTTGTGTTAGTGTTTAAAAAGCACTTTTCGCACTTGTGTTAGTGTTGAAAAACCACTTTTTGCACTTGTGTTAGTGTTGAAAAATCACTTTTCGCACTTGTGTTGGTGCAGGAAACCACTTTTGCACTTGTATTAGTGTGGAAAAAACACTTTTCGCACTTGTGTTAGTGTTGAAAAATCACTTTTCGCACTTGTGTTAGTGTTGAAAAACCACTTTTCGCACTTGTGTTGGTGCAGGAAACCACTTTTGCACTTGTATTAGTGTGGAAAAAACACTTTTCGCACTTGTGTTAGTGTTGAAAAACCACTTTTCGCACTTGTGTTAGTGTTGAAAAACCACTTTTCGCACTTGTGTTAGTGTTGAAAAACCACTTTTCGCACTTGTGTTGGTGCAGGAAACCACTTTTGCACTTGTATTAGTGTGGAAAAAACACTTTTCGCACTTGTGTTAGTGTTGAAAAACCACATTTCGCACTTGTGTTAGTGTTGAAAAACCACTTTTCGCATTTGTGTTGGTGCAGGAAACCACTTTTGCACTTGTATTAGTGTGGAAAAAACACTTTTTGCACTTGTGTTAGTGTTGAAAAACCACTTTTCGCACTTGTGTTAGTGTTGAAAAACCACTTTTCGCACTTGTGTTGGTGCAGGAAACCACTTTTGCAGTTGTATTAGTGTGGAAAAATCACTTTTCGCACTTGTGTTAGTGTTGAAAAACCACTTTTCGCACTTGTGTTAGTGTTGAAAAACCACTTTTCGCACTTGTGTTAGTGTTGAAAAACCACTTTTCGCACTTGTGTTGGTGCAGGAAACCACATTTGCACTTGTATTAGTGTGGAAAAAACACTTTTTGCACTTGTGATAGTGTTGAAAAACCACTTTTCGCACTTGTGTTAGTGTTGAAAAACCACTTTTCGCACTTGTGATAGTGTTGAAAAACCACTTTTCGCACTTCTGTTAGTGTTGAAAAACCACTTTTCGCACTTGTGTTGGTGCAGGAAACCACATTTGCACTTGTATTAGTGTGGAAAAAACACTTTTTGCACTTGTGATAGTGTTGAAAAACCACTTTTCGCACTTGTGTTAGTGTTGAAAAACCACTTTTTGCACTTGTGATAGTGTTGAAAAACCACTTTTTGCACTTGTGATAGTGTTGAAAAACCACTTTTCGCACTTGTGTTAGTGTTGAAAAACCACTTTTCGCACTTGTGTTTGTGTTGAAAAACCACTTTTCGCAATTGTGTTAGTGTAGGAAACCACTTTTGCAGTTGTATTAGTGTGGAAAAAACACCTTTCGCACTTGTGTTAGTGTTGAAAAACCACTTTTCGCACTTGTGTTAGTGTTGAAAAACCACTTTTCACACTTGTGTTAGTGTTGAAAAACCACATTTCGCACTTGTGTTAGTGTTGAAAAACCACTTTTCGCACTTGTGTTGGTGCAGGAAACTACTTTTGCACTTGTATTAGTGTGGAAAAAACACTTTTCGCACTTGTGTTAGTGTTGAAAAACCACTTTTCGCACTTGTGTTAGCGTTGAAAAACCAATTTTCGCACTTGTGTTAGTGTTGAAAAACCAATTTTCGCACTTGTGTTGGTGCAGGAAACCACTTTTGCACTTGTATTAGTGTGAAAAAAACACTTTTCGCACTTGTTAGTGTTGAAAAACCACTTTTCGCACTTGTGTTAGTGTTGAAAAACCACTTTTCGCACTTGTATTGGTGCAGGAAACCACTTTTGCACTTGTATAAGTGTGGAAAAAACACTTTTCGCACTTGTGTTAGTGTTGAAAAACCACTTTTCGCTCTTGTGTTAGTGTTGAAAAACCACTTTTCGCACTTGTGTTAGTGTTGAAAAACCACTTTTCGCACTTGTGTTGGTGCAGGAAACCACTTTTGCACTTGTATAAGTGTGGAAAAAACACTTTTCGCACTTGTGTTAGTGTTGAAAAACCACTTTTCGCACTTGTGTTAGTGTTGAAAAACCACTTTTCGCACTTGTGTTAGTGTTGAAAAACCACTTTTCGCACTTGTGTTGGTGCAGGAAACCACTTTTGCACTTGTGTTAGTGTTGAAAAACCACTTTTCGCACTTGTGTTAGTGTTGAAAAACCACTTTTCGCACTTGTGTTGGTGCAGGAAACCACTTTTGCACTTGTATTAGTGTGGAAAAAACACTTTTCGCACTTGTGTTAGTGTTGAAAAACCACTTTTCGCACTTGTGTTGGTGCAGGAAACCACTTTTGCAGTTGTATTAGTGTGGAAAAATCACTTTTCGCACTTGTGTTAGTGTTGAAAAACCACTTTTCGCACTTGGGTTAGTGTTGAAAAACCACTTTTCGCACTTGTGTTAGTGTTGAAAAACCACTTTTCGCACTTGTGTTGGTGCAGGAAACCACATTTGCACTTGTATTAGTGTGGAAAAAACACTTTTTGCACTTGTGATAGTGTTGAAAAACCACTTTTCGCACTTGTGTTAGTGTTGAAAAACCACTTTTCGCACTTGTGATAGTGTTGAAAAACCACTTTTCGCACTTGTTAGTGTTGAAAAACCACTTTTCGCACTTGTGTTAGTGTTGAAAAACCACTTTTCGCACTTGTATTGGTGCAGGAAACCACTTTTGCACTTGTATAAGTGTGGAAAAAACACTTTTTGCACTTGTGATTGTGTTGAAAAACCTCTTTTCGCACTTGTGTTAGTGTTGAAAAACCACTTTTCGCATTTGTGTTAGTGTTGAAAAACCACTTTTCGCACTTGTGTTGGTGCAGGAAACCACTTTTGCACTTGTATTAGTGTGGAAAAAACACTTTTCGCACTTGTGTTAGTGTTGAAAAACCACTTTTCGCTCTTGTGTTAGTGTTGAAAAACCACTTTTCGCACTTGTGTTAGAGTTGAAAAACCACTTTTCGCACTTGTGTTGGTGCAGGAAACCACTTTTGCACTTGTATTAGTGTGGAAAAAACACTTTTCGCACTTGTGTTAGTGTTGAAAAACCACTTTTCGCACTTGTGTTAGTGTTGAAAAACCACTTTTTGCACTTGTGTTAGTGTTGAAAAATCACTTTTCGCACTTGTGTTGGTGCAGGAAACCACTTTTGCACTTGTATTAGTGTGGAAAAAACACTTTTCGCACTTGTGTTAGTGTTGAAAAATCACTTTTCGCACTTGTGTTAGTGTTGAAAAACCACTTTTTGCACTTGTGTTGGTGCAGGAAACCACTTTTGCACTTATATTAGTGTGGAAAAAACACTTTTCGCACTTGTGTTAGTGTTGAAAAACCACTTTTCGCACTTGTGTTAGTGTTGAAAAACCACTTTTCGCACTTGTGTTGGTGCAGGAAACCACTTTTGCACTTGTATTAGTGTGGAAAAAACACTTTTCGCACTTGTGTTAGTGTTGAAAAACCACATTTCGCACTTGTGTTAGTGTTGAAAAACCACTTTTCGCATTTGTGTTGGTGCAGGAAACCACTTTTGCACTTGTATTAGTGTGGAAAAAACACTTTTCGCACTTGTGTTAGTGTTGAAAAACCACTTTTCGCACTTGTGTTAGTGTTGAAAAACCACTTTTCGCACTTGTGTTGGTGCAGGAAACCACTTTTGCAGTTGTATTAGTGTGGAAAAATCACTTTTCGCACTTGTGTTAGTGTTGAAAAACCACTTTTCGCACTTGTATTGGTGCAGGAAACCACTTTTGCACTTGTATAAGTGTGGAAAAAACACTTTTTGCACTTGTGATTGTGTTGAAAAACCTCTTTTCGCACTTGTGTTAGTGTTGAAAAACCACTTTTCGCACTTGTGATAGTGTTGAAAAACCACTTTTAGCACTTCTGTTAGTGTTGAAAAACCACTTTTCGCACTTGTATTGGTGCAGGAAACCACATTTGCACTTGTATTAGTGCGGAAAAAACACTTTTTGCACTTGTGATAGTGTTGAAAAACCACTTTTCGCACTTGTGTTAGTGTTGAAAAACCACTTTTTGCACTTGTGATAGTGTTGAAAAACCACTTTTTGCACTTGTGATAGTGTTGAAAAACCACTTTTCGCACTTGTGTTAGTGTTGAAAAACCACTTTTCGCACTTGTGTTTGTGTTGAAAAACCACTTTTCGCAATTGTGTTAGTGCAGGAAACCACTTTTGCAGTTGTATTAGTGTGGAAAAAACACTTTTCGCACTTGTGTTAGTGTTGAAAAACCACTTTTCGCACTTGTGTTAGTGTTGAAAAACCACTTTTCACACTTGTGTTAGTGTTGAAAAACCACATTTCGCACTTGTGTTAGTGTTGAAAAACCACTTTTCGCACTTGTGTTGGTGCAGGAAACCACTTTTGCACTTGTATTAGTGTGGAAAAAACACTTTTCGCACTTGTGTTAGTGTTGAAAAACCACTTTTCGCACTTGTGTTAGCGTTGAAAAACCACTTTTCGCACTTGTGTTAGTGTTGAAAAACCACTTTTCGCACTTGTGTTGGTGCAGGAAACCACTTTTGCACTTGTATTAGTGTGGAAAAAACACTTTTCGCACTTGTTAGTGTTGAAAAACCACTTTTCGCACTTGTGTTAGTGTTGAAAAACCACTTTTCGCACTTGTGTTGGTGCAGGAAACCACTTTTGCACTTGTATAAGTGTGGAAAAAACACTTTTCGCACTTGTGTTAGTGTTGAAAAACCACTTTTCGCACTTGTGTTAGTGTTGAAAAACCACTTTTCGCACTTGTGTTAGTGTTGAAAAACCACTTTTCGCACTTGTGTTGGTGCAGGAAACCACTTTTGCACTTGTATTAGTGTGGAAAAAACACTTTCCGCACTTGTGTTAGTGTTGAAAAACCACATTTCGCACTTGTGTTAGTGTTGAAAAACCACTTTTCGCATTTGTGTTGGTGCAGGAAACCACTTTTGCACTTGTATTAGTGTGGAAAAAACACTTTTCGCACTTGTGTTAGTGTTGAAAAACCACTTTTCGCACTTGTGTTAGTGTTGAAAAACCACTTTTCGCACTTGTGTTGGTGCAGGAAACCACTTTTGCAGTTGTATTAGTGTGGAAAAATCACTTTTCGCACTTGTGTTAGTGTTGAAAAACCACTTTTCGCACTTGGGTTAGTGTTGAAAAACCACTTTTCGCACTTGTGTTAGTGTTGAAAAACCACTTTTCGCACTTGTGTTGGTGCAGGAAACCACATTTGCACTTGTATTAGTGTGGAAAAAACACTTTTTGCACTTGTGATAGTGTTGAAAAACCACTTTTCGCACTTGTGTTAGTGTTGAAAAACCACTTTTCGCACTTGTGATAGTGTTGAAAAACCACTTTTTGCACTTCTGTTAGTGTTGAAAAACCACTTTTCGCACTTGTGTTGGTGCAGGAAACCACATTTGCACTTGTATTAGTGTGGAAAAAACACTTTTTGCACTTGTGATAGTGTTGAAAAACCACTTTTCGCACTTGTGTTAGTGTTGAAAAACCACTTTTTGCACTTGTGTTGGTGCAGGAAACCACATTTGCACTTGTATTAGTGTGGAAAAAACACTTTTTGCACTTGTGATAGTGTTGAAAAACCACTTTTCGCACTTGTGTTAGTGTTGAAAAACCACTTTTCGCTCTTGTGTTAGTGTTGAAAAACCACTTTTCGCACTTGTGTTAGTGTTGAAAAACCACTTTTCGCACTTGTGTTGGTGCAGGAAACCACTTTTGCACTTGTATAAGTGTGGAAAAAACACTTTTCGCACTTGTGTTAGTGTTGAAAAACCACTTTTCGCACTTGTGTTAGTGTTGAAAAACCACTTTTCGCACTTGTGTTAGTGTTGAAAAACCACTTTTCGCACTTGTATTGGTGCAGGAAACCACTTTTGCACTTGTATAAGTGTGGAAAAAACACTTTTTGCACTTGTGATAGTGTTGAAAAACCACTTTTCGCACTTGTGTTAGTGTTGAAAAACCACTTTTTGCACTTGTGATAGTGTTGAAAAACCACTTTTCGCACTTGTGTTAGTGTTGAAAAACCACTTTTCGCACTTGTGTTAGTGTTGAAAAACCACTTTTCGCACTTGTGTTAGTGTTGAAAAAACACTTTTCGCACTTGTGTTGGTGCAGGAAACCACTTTTGCACTTGTATTAGTGTGGAAAAAACACTTTTCGAACTTGTGTTAGTGTTGAAAAACCACTTTTCGCACTTGTGTTAGTGTTGAAAAACCACTTTTCGCACTTGTGTTAGTGTTGAAAAACCACTTTTCGCACTTGTGTTAGTGTTGAAAAACCACTTTTCGCACTTGTATTGGTGCAGGAAACCACTTTTGCACTTGCATAAGTGTGGAAAAAACACTTTTTGCACTTGTGATTGTGTTGAAAAACCTCTTTTCGCACTTGTGTTAGTGTTGAAAAACCACTTTCGCATTTGTGTTAGTGTTGAAAAACCACTTTTCGCACTTGTGTTGGTGCAGGAAACCACTTTTGCACTTGTATTAGTGTGGAAAAAACACTTTTCGCACTTGTGTTAGTGTTGAAAAACCACTTTTCGCTCTTGTGTTAGTGTTGAAAAACCACTTTTCGCACTTGTGTTAGAGTTGAAAAACCACTTTTCGCACTTGTGTTGGTGCAGGAAACCATTTTTGCACTTGTATTAGTGTGGAAAAAACACTTTTCGCACTTGTGTTAGTGTTGAAAAACCACTTTTCGCACTTGTGTTAGTGTTGAAAAACCACTTTTTGCACTTGTGTTAGTGTTGAAAAATCACTTTTTGCACTTGTGTTGGTGCAGGAAACCACTTTTGCACTTGTATTAGTGTGGAAAAAACACTTTTCGCACTTGTGTTAGTGTTGAAAAATCACTTTTCGCACTTGTGTTAGTGTTGAAAAACCACTTTTTGCACTTGTGTTGGTGCAGGAAACCACTTTTGCACTTATATTAGTGTGGAAAAAACACTTTTCGCACTTGTGTTAGTGTTGAAAAACCACTTTTCGCACTTGTGTTAGTGTTGAAAAACCACTTTTCGCACTTGTGTTAGTGTTGAAAAACCACTTTTCGCACTTGTGTTGGTGCAGGAAACCACTTTTGCACTTGTATTAGTGTGGAAAAAACACTTTTCGCACTTGTGTTAGTGTTGAAAAACCACATTTCGCACTTGTGTTAGTGTTGAAAAACCACTTTTCGCATTTGTGTTGGTGCAGGAAACCACTTTTGCACTTGTATTAGTGTGGAAAAAACACTTTTCGCACTTGTGTTAGTGTTGAAAAACCACCTTTCGCACTTGTGTTAGTGTTGAAAAACCACTTTTCGCACTTGTGTTGGTGCAGGAAACCACTTTTGCTGTTGTATTAGTGTGGAAAAATCACTTTTCGCACTTGTGTTAGTGTTGAAAAACCACTTTTCGCACTTGTATTGGTGCAGGAAACCACTTTTGCACTTGTATAAGTGTGGAAAAAACACTTTTTGCACTTGTGATTGTGTTGAAAAACCTCTTTTCGCACTTGTGTTAGTGTTGAAAAACCACTTTTCGCACTTGTGATAGTGTTGAAAAACCACTTTTCGCACTTCTGTTAGTGTTGAAAAACCACTTTTCGCACTTGTATTGGTGCAGGAAACCACATTTGCACTTGTATTAGTGTGGAAAAAACACTTTTTGCACTTGTGATAGTGTTGAAAAACCACTTTTCGCACTTGTGTTAGTGTTGAAAAACCACTTTTTGCACTTGTGATAGTGTTGAAAAACCACTTTTTGCACTTGTGATAGTGTTGAAAAACCACTTTTCGCACTTGTGTTAGTGTTGAAAAACCACTTTTCGCACTTGTGTTTGTGTTGAAAAACCACTTTTCGCAATTGTGTTAGTGCAGGAAACCACTTTTGCAGTTGTATTAGTGTGGAAAAAACACTTTTCGCACTTGTGTTAGTGTTGAAAAACCACTTTTCGCACTTGTGTTAGTGTTGAAAAACCACTTTTCACACTTGTGTTAGTGTTGAAAAACCACATTTCGCACTTGTGTTAGTGTTGAAAAACCACTTTTCACACTTGTGTTGGTGCAGGAAACCACTTTTGCACTTGTATTAGTGTGGAAAAAACACTTTTCGCACTTGTGTTAGTGTTGAAAAACCACTTTTCGCACTTGTGTTAGCGTTGAAAAACCACTTTTCGCACTTGTGTTAGTGTTGAAAAACCACTTTTCGCACTTGTGTTGGTGCAGGAAACCACTTTTGCACTTGTATTAGTGTGGAAAAAACACTTTTCGCACTTGTTAGTGTTGAAAAACCACTTTTCGCACTTGTGTTAGTGTTGAAAAACCACTTTTCGCACTTGTGTTAGTGTTGAAAAACCACTTTTCGCACTTGTGTTGGTGCAGGAAACCACTTTTGCACTTGTATTAGTGTGGAAAAAACACTTTTCGCACTTGTGTTAGTGTTGAAAAACCACTTTTCGCACTTGTGTTAGTGTTGAAAAACCACTTTTCGCACTTGTGTTGGTGCAGGAAACCACTTTTGCAGTTGTATTAGTGTGGAAAAATCACTTTTCGCACTTGTGTTAGTGTTGAAAAACCACTTTTCGCACTTGTATTGGTGCAGGAAACCACTTTTGCACTTGTATAAGTGTGGAAAAAACACTTTTTGCACTTGTGATTGTGTTGAAAAACCTCTTTTCGCACTTGTGTTAGTGTTGAAAAACCACTTTTCGCACTTGTGATAGTGTTGAAAAACCACTTTTCGCACTTGTGTTAGTGTTGAAAAACCACTTTTCGCACTTGTGTTGGTGCAGGAAACCACTTTTGCAGTTGTATTAGTGTGGAAAAATCACTTTTCGCACTTGTGTTAGTGTTGAAAAACCACTTTTCGCACTTGTATTGGTGCAGGAAACCACTTTTGCACTTGTATTAGTGTGGAAAAAACACTTTTTGCACTTGTGATAGTGTTGAAAAACCACTTTTCGCACTTGTGTTAGTGTTGAAAAACCACTTTTTGCACTTGTGATAGTGTTGAAAAACCACTTTTTGCACTTGTGATAGTGTTGAAAAACCACTTTTCGCACTTGTGTTAGTGTTGAAAAACGACTTTTCGCACTTGTGTTTGTGTTGAAAAACCACTTTTCGCAATTGTGTTAGTGCAGGAAACCACTTTTGCAGTTGTATTAGTGTGGAAAAAACACTTTTCGCACTTGTGTTAGTGTTGAAAAACCACTTTTCGCACTTGTGTTAGTGTTGAAAAACCACTTTTCACACTTGTGTTAGTGTTGAAAAACCACATTTCGCACTTGTGTTAGTGTTGAAAAACCACTTTTCGCACTTGTGTTGGTGCAGGAAACCACTTTTGCACTTGTATTAGTGTGGAAAAAACACTTTTCGCACTTGTGTTAGTGTTGAAAAACCACTTTTCGCACTTGTGTTAGCATTGAAAAACCACTTTTCGCACTTGTGTTAGTGTTGAAAAACCACTTTTCGCACTTGTGTTGGTGCAGGAAACCACTTTTGCACTTGTATTAGTGTGGAAAAAACACTTTTCGCACTTGTTAGTGTTGAAAAACCACTTTTCGCACTTGTGTTAGTGTTGAAAAACCACTTTTCGCACTTGTATTGGTGCAGGAAACCACTTTTGCACTTGCATAAGTGTGGAAAAAACACTTTTCGCACTTGTGTTAGTGTTGAAAAACCACTTTTCGCTCTTGTGTTAGTGTTGAAAAACCACTTTTCGCACTTGTGTTAGTGTTGAAAAACCACTTTTCGCACTTGTGTTGGTGCAGGAAACCACTTTTGCACTTGTATAAGTGTGGAAAAAACACTTTTCGCACTTGTGTTAGTGTTTAAAAACCACTTTTCGCACTTGTGTTAGTGTTGAAAAACCACTTTTCGCACTTGTGATAGTGTTGAAAAACCACTTTTCGCACTTGTGTTGGTGCAGGAAACCACTTTTGCACTTGTATTAGTGTGGAAAAAACACTTTTCGCACTTGTGTTAGTGTTGAAAAACCACATTTCGCACTTGTGTTAGTGTTGAAAAACCACTTTTCGCATTTGTGTTGGTGCAGGAAACCACTTTTGCACTTGTATTAGTGTGGAAAAAACACTTTTCGCACTTGTGTTAGTGTTGAAAAACCACTTTTCGCACTTGTGTTAGTGTTGAAAAACCACTTTTCGCACTTGTGTTAGTGTTGAAAAACCACTTTTCGCACTTGTGTTGGTGCAGGAAACCACTTTTGCAGTTGTATTAGTGTGGAAAAATCACTTTTCGCACTTGTGTTAGTGTTGAAAAACCACTTTTCGCACTTGGGTTAGTGTTGAAAAACCACTTTTCGCACTTGTGTTAGTGTTGAAAAACCCACTTTTCGCACTTGTGTTGGTGCAGGAAACCACATTTGCACTTGTATTAGTGTGGAAAAAACACTTTTTGCACTTGTGATAGTGTTGAAAAACCACTTTTCGCACTTGTGTTAGTGTTGAAAAACCACTTTTCGCACTTGTGATAGTGTTGAAAAACCACTTTTTGCACTTCTGTTAGTGTTGAAAAACCACTTTTCGCACTTGGGTTAGTGTTGAAAAACCACTTTTCGCACTTGTGTTAGTGTTGAAAAACCACTTTTCGCACTTGTGTTGGTGCAGGAAACCACATTTGCACTTGTATTAGTGTGGAAAAAACACTTTTTGCACTTGTGATAGTGTTGAAAAACCACTTTTCGCACTTGTGTTAGTGTTGAAAAACCACTTTTCGCACTTGTGATAGTGTTGAAAAACCACTTTTCGCACTTGTTAGTGTTGAAAAACCACTTTTCGCACTTGTGTTAGTGTTGAAAAACCACTTTTCGCACTTGTATTGGTGCAGGAAACCACTTTTGCACTTGTATAAGTGTGGAAAAAACACTTTTTGCACTTGTGATTGTGTTGAAAAACCTCTTTTCGCACTTGTGTTAGTGTTGAAAAACCACTTTTCGCATTTGTGTTAGTGTTGAAAAACCACTTTTCGCACTTGTGTTGGTGCAGGAAACCACTTTTGCACTTGTATTAGTGTGGAAAAAACACTTTTCGCACTTGTGTTAGTGTTGAAAAACCACTTTTCGCTCTTGTGTTAGTGTTGAAAAACCACTTTTCGCACTTGTGTTAGAGTTGAAAAACCACTTTTCGCACTTGTGTTGGTGCAGGAAACCACTTTTGCACTTGTATTAGTGTGGAAAAAACACTTTTCGCACTTGTGTTAGTGTTGAAAAACCACTTTTCGCACTTGTGTTAGTGTTGAAAAACCACTTTTTGCACTTGTGTTAGTGTTGAAAAATCACTTTTCGCACTTGTGTTGGTGCAGGAAACCACTTTTGCACTTGTATTAGTGTGGAAAAAACACTTTTCGCACTTGTGTTAGTGTTGAAAAATCACTTTTCGCACTTGTGTTAGTGTTGAAAAACCACTTTTTGCACTTG
Source organism: Myxine glutinosa (assembly GCF_964187855.1). Classification (NCBI taxonomy): domain Eukaryota; kingdom Metazoa; phylum Chordata; class Myxini; order Myxiniformes; family Myxinidae; genus Myxine; species Myxine glutinosa. The sequence goes on along the minus strand of NW_027616431.1, from coordinate 307,046 downwards.
TGTTGGTGCAGGAAACCACTTTTGCACTTATATTAGTGTGGAAAAAACACTTTTCGCACTTGTGTTAGTGTTGAAAAACCACTTTTCGCACTTGTGTTAGTGTTGAAAAACCACTTTTCGCACTTGTGTTGGTGCAGGAAACCACTTTTGCACTTGTATTAGTGTGGAAAAAACACTTTTTGCACTTGTGATAGTGTTGAAAAACCACTTTTCGCACTTGTGTTAGTGTTGAAAAACCACTTTTTGCACTTGTGATAGTGTTGAAAAACCACTTTTCGCAATTGTGTTAGTGCAGGAAACCACTTTTGCAGTTGTATTAGTGTGGAAAAAACACTTTTCGCACTTGTGTTAGTGTTGAAAAACCACTTTTCGCTCTTGTGTTAGTGTTGAAAAACCACTTTTCGCACTTGTGTTAGTGTTGAAAAACCACTTTTCGCACTTGTGTTGGTGCAGGAAACCACTGTTGCACTTGTATTAGTGTGGAAAAAACACTTTTCGCACTTGTGTTAGTGTTGAAAAACCACTTTTCGCACTTGTGTTTGTGTTGAAAAACCACTTTTCGCAATTGTGTTAGTGCAGGAAACCACTTTTGCAGTTGTATTAGTGTGGAAAAAACACTTTTCGCACTTGTGTTAGTGTTGAAAAACCACTTTTCGCACTTGTGTTAGTGTTAAAAAACCACTTTTCACACTTGTGTTAGTGTTGAAAAACCACATTTCGCACTTGTGTTAGTGTTGAAAAACCACTTTTCGCACTTGTGTTGGTGCAGGAAACCACTTTTGCACTTGTATTAGTGTGGAAAAAACACTTTTCGCACTTGTGTTAGTGTTGAAAAACCACTTTTCGCACTTGTGTTAGCATTGAAAAACCACTTTTCGCACTTGTGTTAGTGTTGAAAAACCACTTTTCGCACTTGTGTTGGTGCAGGAAACCACTTTTGCACTTGTATTAGTGTGGAAAAAACACTTTTCGCACTTGTTAGTGTTGAAAAACCACTTTTCGCACTTGTGTTAGTGTTGAAAAACCACTTTTCGCACTTGTATTGGTGCAGGAAACCACTTTTGCACTTGTATAAGTGTGGAAAAAACACTTTTTGCACTTGTGATTGTGTTGAAAAACCTCTTTTCGCACTTGTGTTAGTGTTGAAAAACCACTTTTCGAATTTGTGTTAGTGTTGAAAAACCACTTTTCGCACTTGTGTTGGTGCAGGAAACCACTTTTGCACTTGTATTAGTGTGGAAAAAACACTTTTCGCACTTGTGTTAGTGTTGAAAAACCACTTTTCGCTCTTGTGTTAGTGTTTAAAAACCACTTTTCGCACTTGTGTTAGAGTTGAAAAACCACATTTCGCACTTGTGTTGGTGCAGGAAACCACTTTTGCACTTGTATTAGTGTGGAAAAAACACTTTTCGCACTTGTGTTAGTGTTGAAAAACCACTTTTCGCACTTGTGTTAGTGTTGAAAAACCACTTTTTGCACTTGTGTTAGTGTTGAAAAATCACTTTTCGCACTTGTGTTGGTGCAGGAAACCACTTTTGCACTTGTATTAGTGTGGAAAAAACACTTTTCGCACTTGTGTTAGTGTTGAAAAATCACTTTTCGCACTTGTGTTAGTGTTGAAAAACCACTTTTTGCACTTGTGTTGGTGCAGGAAACCACTTTTGCACTTATATTAGTGTGGAAAAAACACTTTTCGCACTTGTGTTAGTGTTGAAAAACCACTTTTCGCACTTGTGTTAGTGTTGAAAAACCACTTTTCGCACTTGTGTTAGTGTTGAAAAACCACTTTTCGCACTTGTGTTGGTGCAGGAAACCACTTTTGCACTTGTATTAGTGTGGAAAAAACACTTTTCGCACTTGTGTTAGTGTTGAAAAACCACATTTCGCACTTGTGTTAGTGTTGAAAAACCACTTTTCGCATTTGTGTTGGTGCAGGAAACCACTTTTGCACTTGTATTAGTGTGGAAAAAACACTTTTCGCACTTGTGTTAGTGTTGAAAAACCACCTTTCGCACTTGTGTTAGTGTTGAAAAACCACTTTTCGCACTTGTGTTGGTGCAGGAAACCACTTTTGCAGTTGTATTAGTGTGGAAAAATCACTTTTCGCACTTGTGTTAGTGTTGAAAAACCACTTTTCGCACTTGTATTGGTGCAGGAAACCACTTTTGCACTTGTATAAGTGTGGAAAAAACACTTTTTGCACTTGTGATTGTGTTGAAAAACCTCTTTTCGCACTTGTGTTAGTGTTGAAAAACCACTTTTCGCACTTGTGATAGTGTTGAAAAACCACTTTTCGCACTTCTGTTAGTGTTGAAAAACCACTTTTCGCACTTGTATTGGTGCAGGAAACCACATTTGCACTTGTATTAGTGTGGAAAAAACACTTTTTGCACTTGTGATAGTGTTGAAAAACCACTTTTCGCACTTGTGTTAGTGTTGAAAAACCACTTTTTGCACTTGTGATAGTGTTGAAAAACCACTTTTTGCACTTGTGATAGTGTTGAAAAACCACTTTTCGCACTTGTGTTAGTGTTGAAAAACCACTTTTCGCACTTGTGTTTGTGTTGAAAAACCACTTTTCGCAATTGTGTTAGTGCAGGAAACCACTTTTGCAGTTGTATTAGTGTGGAAAAAACACTTTTCGCACTTGTGTTAGTGTTGAAAAACCACTTTTCGCACTTGTGTTAGTGTTGAAAAACCACTTTTCGCACTTGTGTTAGTGTTGAAAAACCACTTTTCACACTTGTGTTAGTGTTGAAAAACCACATTTCGCACTTGTGTTAGTGTTGAAAAACCACTTTTCGCACTTGTGTTGGTGCAGGAAACCACTTTTGCACTTGTATTAGTGTGGAAAAAACACTTTTCGCACTTGTGTTAGTGTTGAAAAACCACTTTTCGCACTTGTGTTAGCGTTGAAAAACCACTTTTCGCACTTGTGTTAGTGTTGAAAAACCACTTTTCACACTTGTGTTGGTGCAGGAAACCACTTTTGCACTTGTATTAGTGTGGAAAAAACACTTTTCGCACTTGTTAGTGTTGAAAACCCACTTTTCGCACTTGTGTTAGTGTTGAAAAACCACTTTTCGCACTTGTATTGGTGCAGGAAACCACTTTTGCACTTGTATAAGTGTGGAAAAAACACTTTTCGCACTTGTGTTAGTGTTGAAAAACCACTTTTCGCTCTTGTGTTAGTGTTGAAAAACCACTTTTCGCACTTGTGTTAGTGTTGAAAAACCACTTTTCGCACTTGTGTTGGTGCAGGAAACCACTTTTGCACTTGTATAAGTGTGGAAAAAACACTTTTCGCACTTGTGTTAGTGTTGAAAAACCACTTTTCGCACTTGTGTTAGTGTTGAAAAACCACTTTTCGCACTTGTGTTAGTGTTGAAAAACCACTTTTCGCACTTGTGTTGGTGCAGGAAACCACTTTTGCACTTGTATTAGTGTGGAAAAAACACTTTTCGCACTTGTGTTAGTGTTGAAAAACCACTTTTCGCACTTGTGTTAGTGTTGAAAAACCACTTTTCGCACTTGTGTTGGTGCAGGAAACCACTTTTGCAGTTGTATTAGTGTGGAAAAATCACTTTTCGCACTTGTGTTAGTGTTGAAAAACCACTTTTCGCACTTGGGTTAGTGTTGAAAAACCACTTTTCGCACTTGTGTTAGTGTTGAAAAACCAGTGTTGGTGCAGGAAACCACATTTGCACTTGTATTAGTGTGGAAAAAACACTTTTTGCACTTGTGATAGTGTTGAAAAACCACTTTTCGCACTTGTGTTAGTGTTGAAAAACCACTTTTCGCACTTGTGATAGTGTTGAAAAACCACTTTTTGCACTTCTGTTAGTGTTGAAAAACCACTTTTCGCACTTGTGTTGGTTCAGGAAACCACATTTGCACTTGTATTAGTGTGGAAAAAACACTTTTTGCACTTGTGATAGTGTTGAAAAACCACTTTTCGCACTTGTGTTAGTGTTGAAAAACCACTTTTTGCACTTGTGATAGTGTTGAAAAACCACTTTTCGCACTTGTGTTAGTGTTGAAAAACCACTTTTCGCACTTGTGTTAGTGTTGAAAAACCACTTTTCGCACTTGTGTTAGTGTTGAAAAAACACTTTTCGCACTTGTGTTGGTGCAGGAAACCACTTTTGCACTTGTATTAGTGTGGAAAAAACACTTTTCGAACTTGTGTTAGTGTTGAAAAACCACTTTTCGCACTTGTGTTAGTGTTGAAAAACCACTTTTCGCACTTGTGTTAGTGTTGAAAAACCACTTTTCGCACTTGTGTTAGTGTTGAAAAAACACTTTTCGCACTTGTGTTGGTGCAGGAAACCACTTTTGCACTTGTATTAGTGTGGAAAAAACACTTTTTGCACTTGTGATAGTGTTGAAAAACCACTTTTCGCACTTGTGTTAGTGTTGAAAAAACACTTTTCGCACTTGTGTTAGTGTTGAAAAACCACTTTTTGCACTGGTGTTGATGCAGGAAACCACTTTTGCACTCGTATTAGTGTGGAAAAAACACTTTTTGCACTTGTGTTAGTGTTGAAAAACCACTTTTCGCACTTGTGTTAGTGTTGAAAAACCACTTTTCGCACTTGTGTTAGTGTTGAAAAACCACTTTTCGCAATTGTGTTAGTGCAGGAAACCACTTTTGCAGTTGTATTAGTGTGGAAAAAACACTGTTCGCACTTGTGTTAGTGTTGAAAAACCACTTTTCGCTCTTGTGTTAGTGTTGAAAAACCACTTTTCGCACTTGTGTTAGTGTTGAAAAACCACTTTTCGCACTTGTGTTGGTGCAGGAAACCACTTTTGCACTTGTATTAGTGTGGAAAAAACACTTTTCGCACTTGTGTTAGTGTTGAAAAACCACTTTTCGCACTTGTGTTTGTGTTGAAAAACCACTTTTCGCAATTGTGTTAGTGCAGGAAACCACTTTTGCAGTTGTATTAGTGTGGAAAAAACACTTTTCGCACTTGTGTTAGTGTTGAAAAACCACTTTTCGCACTTGTGTTAGTGTTGAAAAACCACTTTTCACACTTGTGTTAGTGTTGAAAAACCACATTTCGCACTTGTGTTAGTGTTGAAAAACCACTTTTCGCACTTGTGTTGGTGCAGGAAACCACTTTTGCACTTGTATTAGTGTGGAAAAAACACTTTTCGTACTTGTGTTAGTGTTGAAAAACCACTTTTCGCACTTGTGTTAGCGTTGAAAAACCACTTTTCGCACTTGTGTTAGTGTTGAAAAACCACTTTTCGCACTTGTGTTGGTGCAGGAAACCACTTTTGCACTTGTATTAGTGTGGAAAAAACACTTTTCGCACTTGTTAGTGTTGAAAAACCACTTTTCGCACTTGTGTTAGTGTTGAAAAACCACTTTTCGCACTTGTATTGGTGCAGGAAACCACTTTTGCACTTGTATAAGTGTGGAAAAAACACTTTTTGCACTTGTGATTGTGTTGAAAATCCACTTTTGCACTTGTATTAGTGTGGAAAAAACACTTTTCGCACTTGTGTTAGAGTTGAAAAACCACTTTTCGCACTTGTGTTGGTGCAGGAAACCACTTTTGCACTTGTATTAGTGTGGAAAAAACACTTTTCGCACTTGTGTTAGTGTTGAAAAACCACTTTTCGCACTTGTGTTAGTGTTGAAAAACCACTTTTTGCACTTGTGTTAGTGTTGAAAAATCACTTTTCGCACTTGTGTTGGTGCAGGAAACCACTTTTGCACTTGTATTAGTGTGGAAAAAACACTTTTCGCACTTGTGTTAGTGTTGAAAAATCACTTTTCGCACTTGTGTTAGTGTTGAAAAACCACTTTTTGCACTTGTGTTGGTGCAGGAAACCACTTTTGCACTTATATTAGTGTGGAAAAAACACTTTTCGCACTTGTGTTAGTGTTGAAAAACCACTTTTCGCACTTGTGTTAGTGTTGAAAAACCACTTTTCGCACTTGTGTTAGTGTTGAAAAACCACTTTTCGCACTTGTGTTGGTGCAGGAAACCACTTTTGCACTTGTATTAGTGTGGAAAAAACACTTTTCGCACTTGTGTTAGTGTTGAAAAACCACATTTCGCACTTGTGTTAGTGTTGAAAAACCAATTTTCGCATTTGTGTTGGTGCAGGAAACCACTTTTGCACTTGTATTAGTGTGGAAAAAACACTTTTCGCACTTGTGTTAGTGTTGAAAAACCACTTTTCGCACTTGTGTTAGTGTTGAAAAACCACTTTTCGCACTTGTGTTGGTGCAGGAAACCACTTTTGCAGTTGTATTAGTGTGGAAAAATCACTTTTCGCACTTGTGTTAGTGTTGAAAAACCACTTTTCGCACTTGTATTGGTGCAGGAAACCACTTTTGCACTTGTATAAGTGTGGAAAAAACACTTTTTGCACTTGTGATTGTGTTGAAAAACCTCTTTTCGCACTTGTGTTAGTGTTGAAAAACCACTTTTCGCATTTGTGTTAGTGTTGAAAAACCACTTTTCGCACTTGTGTTGGTGCAGGAAACCACTTTTGCACTTGTATTAGTGTGGAAAAAACACTTTTCGCACTTGTATTAGTGTGGAAAAATCACTTTTCGCACTTGTGTTAGTGTTGAAAAACCACTTTTCGCACTTGTGTTAGTGTTGAAAAACCACTTTTTGCACTTGTGATAGTGTTGAAAAACCACTTTTCGCACTTGTGTTAGTGTTGAAAAACCACTTTTCGCACTTGTGTTAGTGTTCAAAAAACACTTTTCGCACTTGTGTTGGTGCAGGAAACCACTTTTGCACTTGTATTAGTGTGGAAAAAACACTTTTTGCACTTGTGATAGTGTTGAAAAACCACTTTTCGCACTTGTGTTAGTGTTGAAAAAACACTTTTCGCACTTGTGTTAGTGTTGAAAAACCACATTTCGCACTTGTGTTAGTGTTGAAAAACCACTTTTCGCACTTGTGTTGGTGCAGGAAACCACTTTTGCACTTGTATTAGTGTGGAAAAAACACTTTTCGCACTTGTGTTAGTGTTGAAAAACCACTTTTCGCACTTGTGTTAGCGTTGAAAAACCACTTTTCGCACTTGTGTTGGTGCAGGAAACCACTTTTGCACTTGTATTAGTGTGGAAAAAACACTTTTCGCACTTGTGTTAGTGTTGAAAAACCACTTTTCGCACTTGTGTTAGTGTTGAAAAACCACTTTTCGCACTTGTATTAGTGTTGAAAAACCACTTTTAGCACTTGTGTTGGTGCAGGAAACCACTTTTGCACTTGTATTAGTGTGGAAAAAACACTTTTTGCACTTGTGATAGTGTTGAAAAACCACTTTTCGCACTTGTGTTAGTGTTGAAAAACCACTTTTCGCACTTGTGTTGGTGCAGGAAACCACTTTTGCACTTGTATTAGTGTGGAAAAAACACTTTTTGCACTTGTGATAGTGTTGAAAAACCACTTTTCGCACTTATGTTAGTGTTGAAAAACCACTTTTCGCACTTGTGTTGGTGCAGGAAACCACTTTTGCACTTGTATTAGTGTGGAAAAAACACTTTTCGCACTTGTGTTAGTGTTGAAAAACCACTTTTCGCACTTGTGTTAGTGTTGAAAAACCACTTTTCGCACTTGTGTTAGTGTTGAAAAACCACTTTTCGCACTTGTGTTGGTGCAGGAAACCACTTTGGCACTTGTATTAGTGTGGAAAAAACACTTTTCGCACTTGTGTTAGTGTTGAAAAACCACTTTTCGCACTTGTGTTAGTGTTGAAAAACCACTTTTTGCACTTGTGTTGGTGCAGGAAACCACTTTTGCACTTGTATTAGTGTGGAAAAAACACTTTTCGCACTTGTGTTAGTGTTGAAAAACCACTTTTCGCACTTGTGTTAGTGTTGAAAAACCACTTTTCGCACTTGTATTGGTGCAGGAAACCACTTTTGCACTTGTATTAGTGTGGAAAAAACACTTTTCGCACTTGTGTTAGTGTTGAAAAACCACTTTTCGCACTTGTATTAGTGTGGAAAAAACACTTTTCGCACTTGTGTTAGTGTTGAAAAACCACTTTTCGCACTTGTGTTAGTGTTGAAAAACCACTTTTTGCACTTGTGTCAGTGTTGAAAAATCACTTTTCGCACTTGTGTTGGTGCAGGAAACCACATTTGCACTTGTATTAGTGTGGAAAAAACACTTTTCGCACTTGTGTTAGTGTTGAAAAATCACTTTTCGCACTTGTGTTAGTGTTGAAAAACCACTTTTTGCACTTGTGTTGGTGCAGGAAACCACTTTTGCACTTGTATTAGTGTGGAAAAAACACTTTTCGCACTTGTGTTAGTGTTGAAAAACCACTTTTCGCACTTGTGTTAGTGTTGAAAAACCACTTTTCGCACTTGTGTTAGTGTTGAAAAACCACTTTTCGCACTTGTGTTGGTGCAGGAAACCACTTTTGCACTTGTATTAGTGTGGAAAAAACACTTTTCGCACTTGTGTTAGTGTTGAAAAACCACATTTCGCACTTGTGTTAGTGTTGAAAAACCACTTTTCGCATTTGTGTTGGTGCAGGAAACCACTTTTGCACTTGTATTAGTGTGGAAAAAACACTTTTCGCACTTGTGTTAGTGTTGAAAAAGCACTTTTCGCACTTGTGTTAGTGTTGAAAAACCACTTTTTGCACTTGTGATAAGTAGTGTAATAATGTTGCTTCTGGGACACCTCCGTTTAACATGGGAAATCCCTATCTAATGTCATTTACCCCCTTGTCTTTTTCAAAAATCATAAACACCTCTATTTCTCCCACCCTCATCTTTATGAACCTTTTGTCTGTAGTACCTATCCTTAATGTTGTTCATTAGACCACTCAAACACTACAAATATTTGTTTTCTCTTATAGACCTATCATCCTTCTTCTACATATCATCTGGCAGATTAATCTTTGACCCATTCACTTCCATATTAATTCTTTCCCTCCCTCATTGCCCCTAAACACCTATATTTCTCTCACCCTGTTCTTTACGAACCTTCTAACCTTTTGACATGTTATCCTTATTCATTAGACCACTTAAACACCTGTGATCCTTCTGACCTCATGGACCTTTTAACCTTTTACTCTTAATATCATCTGGTGAATATAACCCACTCAAACAACGACCCTACAAATATTTGTTTATGCGTGGGAAATAATTTAATTCTCCTACAACTCTCTTCACCATCTAATATATTAACAAAGAATATGTTTGAGTTTGGTTCTTTATTAAGATATTTTAACTGAGCTAAGATAAAATGGTAAACCTCCCTCAATGTTCTTGTTTGAGCGCCTCCAGTGCCACATACCATTTTTTGGTAAGCCCCGCCCACTTTTTGGTAAACCACGCCCATTTTACTAAGCCCCGCCCACTTTTTGTTAAGCCACGCCCACTTTTTACTAAGCCCCGCCCACTTTTGTTAAGCTCCTCCCGCTTTTGCTAAGTCCCACCCACTTTATAAACTCTTCAGCATTGTATCATTTCCAGGTAATACATAACATCATTTTCAGGGAATTTCCATCACATCATTTCCAGTTAAGACACGCCCAGGGAATTTCCACAGGAAATGACACACACCCAGCCCTTCTTATAAAAGGCACCGACCACACAGGCTTTTTCAAACACGCTTTCTGCTTCACTTGAGAATGGACTCCTATGCCGAAATGGAATGGGATAACTTTGCTATTCCTTGGAGTCCTACTACCTGTGTAGCGCTCAACCTTCAGATTGATGAACTGGACTCGAACCTCTTGTCGATGGAGGAAATTGTATCTGAGCTACGAAATGAAAATTCTACTTTTAACACAACTTGGGATAAAGTTATTTTTTTGTTTGAAGATCTTTTGAACAACCAAGACCCACAGAACGAGTTCTACCTTGATGACCCAGCCAAAGAGTTATACCTTGGAGATCCACAAAATCCTGAAAAAGAGTTCTACCATGATGATACTTATTGTGAGTTATCAAAACAAAACCCACTGAACGAGTTCTACCTTGATGACCCAGCCAAAGAGTTATACCTTGGAGACTCACTAAATTTGGGAAAAACAAATTATGAGGTCTGCCTAGATGGTTCTAACTGTGGAGCCTACCTTGGAGACTCACTAAATTTGGGAAAAACAAATTATGAGGTTTGCCTAGATGGTTCTAACTGTGGAGCCTACCTTGGAGACTCACTAAATTTGGGAAAAACTAATTATGAGGTCTGCCTAGATGGTTCTAACTGTGGAGCCTACCTTGGAGACTCACTAAATTTCATAAAATTAGGAAAAGAGTTTTACCTTGGAGACTTTGAAAACTGGTTTCGTTTTGGAGACTCGGAATGGGGGTTTTGTTTTGATGACTCGGAATGTGATACCTATCTTGGAGGCTCAACAGGAATGTGGTTATACCTTGGGAACTTGGAAAGTTGGTTTTATTTTGGAGACTCTACCTGTGGGGTTCCTCTTGGAGACTCTTTGGATTCTAAAGCAATGAACAATGTTCTTTATTTAATGACGCTTGATTTAAGCAATATCAAGAAAGTTCGAGGAAGAAAATGCTGGAAAATTCTTTCTTCCCATTTCTACTTCTTCAAACTTAAAAGCCTTGAAAGACAGAATTGGAGGAAGAGGAAAAAAAAAAAAAGAAATACGTATTTAAAAAAGAAGAAAAGAAAGATTATGTTAGGGTTTGGGTGGGATTTTGAATGTGAGGGTTAGGGATGGGGTTGGGTTAGGGTTGGGATTTTGAATGTGAGGGTTAGGGATGGGGTTGGGTTAGGGTTGGGATTTTGAATGTGAGGGTTAGGGTTGGGGTTGGGTTAGGGATGGGGTTGGGTTAGGGATGGGGTTGGGTTAGGGATGGGTTGGGTTAGGGTTGGGATTTTGAATGTGAGGGTTAGGGTTGGGGTTGGGTTAGGGATGGGATTGGGTTAGGGTTGGGATTTTGAATGTGAGGGTTAGGGATGGGTTGGGTTAGGGATGGGGTTGGGTTAGGGATGGGGTTGGGTTAGGGTTGGGGTTGGGTTAGGGATGGGGTTGGGTTAGGGATGGGGTTGGGTTAGGGATGGGGTTGGGTTAGGGATGGGGTTGGGTTAGGGATGGGGTTGGGTTAGGGATGGGTTGGGTTAGGGATGGGTTTGGGTTAGGGATGGGGTTGGGTTAGGGCTTGGGTTGGGTTAGGGTTTGTATATTATTATGACTCACTCGCACATACACACACACACAAAAGTTAAGCCCCAACTAAAAAGTTGTGGGATTCTGTGTTTGGGGTTCACAGATTTAAAAACGTATCCCCATTATACACACACAAAAGTTAAGCCCCAACTAAAAAGTTGTGGGATTCTGTGTTTGGGGTTCACAGATTTAAAAACGTATCCCCATTATACACACACAAAAGTTAAGCCCCAACTAAAAAGTTGTGGGATTCTGTGTTTGGGGTTCACAGATTTAAAAACGTATCCCCATTATACACACACAAAAGTTAAGCCCCAACTAAAAAGTTGTGGGATTCTGTGTTTGGGGTTCACAGATTTAAAAACGTATCCCCATTACATTTTATTTATTTATTTATTATTTTCAAGGGTATTATCTGCTTACTTGTGTTTTTTGTAATTCTTGTGAGTAAAATGAACCCAAGATTTCTTCTCCATTTAAATCATATAATTTGTAGGTCCAAGGGACTGTATCCATTACATCAATGATTTTAAATAATTCACGAGTCCATTTTTGTGTATAACCTTTCTCAAAATGACTTTTCCATTTGTATATTCTTACAATATCACCAACTTTAAACTTGGGCTTTCTCAAATTAATCTCCTTTTCATATTCTAATTTTGTAAATGTTTCTGATGGTTTTGATTGTGTTGATGAATGAACTGTATTATTGTAATTATCTACAATATCCTGAATTAAATACACCCATTTTTGAGAACCGAGTTGTGTGAATTTTTTATATAATTTCTCTTTTAAAGTACGATTAAAACGCTCAATAACAACTGCCTTTCCTTCATTAAAGGTGCTGTATAATTTAATACCCTTCCCCTTAAGAAATTTCATGAATATTTTGTTATAGAACTCTGTTCCCTCATCAGTCCATAACTTCTTTGGTTTCCTTTTATCCCGATCAAATATTAGCTTAAAGGCTAACATTAAAGTATCACCCCTTTTATTTTTTAAAGGGACAACCCAGGCAAATCTACTCCTCAAATCAATAACGGTTAAAGCATACCTGTATCCCCTGTCATTATTCAATTCAATTAAATCAGCGGACCATATGTGGTCAGTGTATTTAGAATAAACCTTCCTTCTTTTAAACTTTGTGATTATAGGTTTGTGTAATTCTTCAGCCAAAAGCTCCTCAGTCTTGATGGCATCATTAGAGCCTAATAGTTTTTTGAGGAATAACCAAGACCAAGTTTCAATTTAGCATTTATCAAATTTCTCACAATAAACCTATCAACTTTCTCTCTCAACGTTGGATTTTGTATCAAAGACAAATTATACAACATTTCGCTGTCGGCTTTATGTTTTTCAGTCAACGTAGTGGTTTTCCCATAAGCAATATCATGCTTCATACACACTTCGTCAACCCTATTTGTAGGTTTAGACCAAGGTTTAGGATTGTCAGCCTCATCTAATCTTTTATCCAAGTTTGTTCCTGGACCACAGAAAGAATACCCTGGAAGGTGTAATTCCCCTGGAATTCCAGTTGTTGTAAATTTACTTCCTGACAGAAACTTTTGTATGTCTCCTCCTCTTTTAGGAGAGATGAATTGGCACTTTTTAGAGCCACATACTTGACATATTCCTTTTTGATAAACTCTATTATTTTTAGCTTTAACATAAGAGATATTTTTAGATTTAGTTTTCTTTTTACATTTGAGACAATAACTCATATTTATTTATCAGAAAAATTCCGACAGAGTATCAAAACCTTTTTGGTTTTCAACATATACATTTCAATCTTTATTTTTAAAACATAAAGAATCCTAAGGAATGCCTTCACTCTCTCCTCCATTTATTTACAAATAAAAACTAACTAAAGTCAATGACACCAACATCATCAATCACATAATCTTTTCCTTCTTCTTCTTCTTCTTCTTCACCACTTTCTCGTTTAAATCTCTGAAATTGAAGACATTGACGTTCTTATTTTTGAAACCATTATCTTCATAAGAGTTGTTAATTCTTTAATTTCCTCTTCGGTGCGTTGAGATTGATTTATTTGCTTTAATACACTCAATCTTTTATGAATCTCAGTGATTTCCATCTTTTTATATTTTTCCTCCCTCTCTCTTTGCTCCCTCTCCTCCTCCTCCTCCATTTTCTCCCTCTCCCTTTCCTCCTTCTCCTTTTTCTCTCTTTCCTCCTTCTCCCTTTTCTCCCTTTCCTCCTTCTCCTTTTTCTCCCTCTCCTCCTTCTCCTCCTTTTTCTCCCTCTCCTCCTTCTCCTCCCTCTCCCTTTCCTCCTTCTCCTTTTTCTCTCTTTCCTCCTTCTCTTCTTCAACTCCTTCCTCATCCCTTGCTACCCTTGAGTTTGAACCCCAAAGAATATTATACATATACTCATCTGGATTTTGAGATATTCTTGTATCTATAATTATTTTTCTCATAATAGGATACCAATAAGATTTGTTGACGATTTCTAAAAGAGTTTTATATTTCATAACTTTGAGAAGTTCATTTTTATTTAATATTTTAAACAAGTCTCTATTTGTGGGTTTAACAATATCAGTATAAGGCCAGTTTTTTATGACAAAATTCCCATGTATATGCTCCAAATCATAAGGTATGTAATACCGAGCACCCTTTTCTTGTAGGTATCCTTGAATACAAAAATTATAATTCTCTTGTAGTCTTCTTCCTGCCATTTATGTATCAGAAATATATGTGAGATTAATATTATGACAGGTAATACCACCCCATCTTCCCACTACCAAATCGGTTTGTATTCCTCGGCTTTCTATCCTTATCTCATTACCTTCCTTCTTTGTCATGCGAACCATTGCTATACTATCATATATTTTTATTTTCTTAAAATCACGTATTTGTTGTTTACTAATTGTACTTCCACATAAATCCTTATCTTCACCAAGTGGATAATATTCTTCTTTACGAGACTGATTTAAATCATGTAGGTCTTCTATGTTTATTGAAAAAGACCAATTATACCCTAAATCAGGCATATCATACCCCCATTTATTAATTCGCATATTAACTAAATGTCCTTCTTTATAAAATTCAATTGTAAGCAGGTAGTTAAATTCAATGAGGAAAGGTGTATGGTCAGTATAACCAGGTGTTGTGGTTGTAAATTTTACTTCTTTCACAAAACGTGCTGTTTTCTTTAAAAATATATATTGTGATAAATCACTTAATCTAATTAAGTCATTCGCATCTGTAGGGTTTGGATAATTGATTAATTTATAAGTATTCTTCATATTAATATTTTTACTTACACTATATTTTTGTCGTTCAGCCTGTGCCTTTGTATAATAATTTGATAAATCAATATCCTGAGAGGATTTTCCAAAGATAGAACCATCTTTTCCAACATAAGTCATTTATATTAGATTAAAAATGATATCATAAAACTTTTCATTATTGTTGAGTTGAAATAATACATATAAACATAATTGACCACAACATTTAGAATTAATTTCTTGAACTTGAAATGTTTGATAAACACCATTCTGTAAGAATTGTATTACTTCAACAGGTGGTGGCATACCATAACTATCAAAATAATATTTATCCTGACTATTATGAATACAAACCCAATGAGAACCATTCTGTGTGTCTAAATTCATAATAATATTCTTTGTATTCTTATTTATATGTATTAATTCATCTCTCATACAGATTACCACATTATCAATTTTTAGTGTTTTACAATACTTGGCTAGTTCTATATTTGACGTTGTATTCTTTCCAAATTGTTTAAACCATTTATCCATTTATTTATGAGAAAGATACAATCCATTACCCCGTTTAGTTAGTTTAACACCCGCTTGAGCGATAGAGGAAAGCATATCACCAACCAACAATCTAGCTTTATCAGGTAGACTTTCAAGTTTTTGAGCAAAATCTACAATTACACCACTTCCACTAATTTGTTTCTCCAACTCCTTGTTATGTCTTTCCAATTCTTTTTGAGCTTTTAGTTGTGCCTTCCTTTCGTTAGCAGTTTTTACCGCTGCTGAAATACCACCAGTCAATGCTCCCGCCGCACTTAAACCAGCAAATAAAGGAATTAGAAACGGGAGAAATCCTCCTCTTGACTCGTCTATTGAATCTTTCTTTAACATAGGTTTCGTCATTTTAATTTTAAGTGATCCAACATCATTTAGTGTTTTTACTTGTGTGTGTGTGAGTAAAACATCAATTCTTACAGCTCCTTTTCTTTGAATTGTATTAACATTAATAATACAAGGCTTTTGATTTTGAATACAAGATGTTAATTTATTAAGATTGATTTGATTAACATATACCCCAACCATTTATTTATGAGAAAAAACCTATGTGATATTAATCATAACACCATTATCTGTATTAATCTGTAATTCTGTTTCCTCCAAAAGCAAACAATAAGCATCAACTTCTTCATTCTCCCCTCTTTCAATGTATAGAGAAGTATCCACTCGATTAGACTTTATAGTTTCCTTTTGAGAACTCAGGTCAATTGCGTAGATTGTATATAAACCTTTAAATGCAACCATATCCAAAATAGGATCATTATTACCATTACTTTCACACACCTTTTGGTAGGACTTGTAGGCTTCCGCATAATCATTTTTTTCCCAATCAATTTCCAATCTATCTCGCGGATAAAATGTGCCATCAAGAGAAACCCGAAGTTGTTTCACCTTAGCATTATCACTCAGCGCATTATTCTTATTAGTACCGTCCTCTCCATCTGGTTTTTTAAAAATGAGCCAGAGGTATCGTGGCTTTCCTTGAAGAACACCCAAATTCCAAGTGTAGGTAGTGTGTTCCAGTTTAACGTGTTGACATCTTCTTTTAAGGTATGATACATTTAGCGGTTTCTTTGAGTTAAGTCTTCTATTTAACATCTCTTCCGTTTTAAGATTAGGAGTATATTCACTGATATACCAACACAAATCATTAATAACAAATTTATTGTTGTCTCCAAAAGCATTTTCATCCCCAAAAAGCAACCTATTTACATTATCATTCCTTTGTAGTTGAAATCTAATTTTAAGACCATACAAAACTTTATCATAATCGCAAAATCCAAATATACCTTTAAGAGGTACTGCTACGGTAAAACTATTCACTGCTTTTGTTTCATCATTATACATTGACTTCCTTTGACTATAACCAGGGTCTGCGTTTGTACCCGTTGACATATCAGGAATAAAACCTTCAACAGCTCCCTTACCCATTCTATCACTAAACGAATATAGTGTAAATTTCATCATTTCAGATGTAGCAGAGACATAATCAACCGCTTCAACCTCTTGTGTTCCAATATACAGGCGGACACTGTCAAACATTTTCCAGAAGAAATCATTTACGAGTGTAGCATTAGTATTATTCGCAGCCTTAGTGAATTTAAATTTACACAGCAAGAAACTATCAGCTATATTCAAGTAAGTTTGTTGATTATTTATTTCAAAACTTTTTGTTCCGTTTGAATTCCAGTCTGTTCCTGTTATAGCATTTACCTTAAAATAGTCTTCCTTTTTAGTGGAGTTTGAAATGATAATCGTATCATCCAAATCATAGATACTATCAATCGCTTCCATACTTGTATTTATATAGCATTAAAATTGTTGAAACCCTGACCCAAGTATTTTAATGATTTTTTGTCGTTCTTGTGAAGATAGTTGAGTTTTACCTTTTTTTATTTCTTTGATTGCTTGTAATTTATGAGACTCCTTTTGAGCATCTTTTATACTCTTTATAGCACCCGCAACGGAGCCCACGGCAGAAGCAGTTGAACCAATTAGGTCTTTATGTTTAAGGATGGTTGAACCAATACCCATTAGAGTATCAATTATCCCATCTCCTTTATTTCGAAATTGATGACCTACACCTCGTTGTCTCTTAGGTTTATAGTATCCTCTACCCACATACCTTGTATAGTCTGGTGAAAGGAACATGCCCTCCCCTGTAATTATTTTATATTTTCCCAACTCGTGTTTTCTCACAATAACCATTATTTATTTATTGAAAAACTTCACGTAGGTGAATTCTGATGGATATAATTTCATCATTAAAGGATATCATACGATTATCTTGGTCGGTTATCCTAAAATTTACTCTGTATATGGTTTTTCCTGACACAGGTAAATAGACAAGATTTTTTGGTTCCATATTAAATTTATAACCAATCGGGGTTGAGTATGCACTGAATGAAAATATTGTATTTGTTCTTATTCCATCGTTATAAGCACCATCAATCAAATCACAATGAATTAATACTGAATTTATACCGGAGGATATTTGGATAACATTATCACTGTAAAACGTCCCGTTATTTTCAATCTTTTTTGAAGAGAAACCCAATAGCTCTCTAAACGAATTTTCAATCGTGAAATCAACTTTATAATTATTTTTAAGTTTAATAGTTGATTTTGAAGTGTGTTTTTGAATATCTATTACAATATTTTTTGGTTCATCACCTTTTTCTTTCATAAGGCGAGAGACTTCTGAAGATATTTGAGAAATCTCGTAAGCTCCAGGTGAAACAGTTATAGTTTTGTAGGCAGTGCCTGGATTATAACTAAACTTGTTGTTTTTCTCTGTGATATTAAAAAGGGTATTGTAAGTTTCCATTGACAACAAAGATGCCTCATATGAGGTAAGGGGGTCAAGTTGTAGTGGGTAAGGGAATGAAGCTGTGTAATCGCTCGTTGTGAAATTAAAACTAAGAATTGTGCTTCTCATCTTATTTAATATCTAATAAAATATCTTTGTATTGACATTTATTAATTATTTTCATATTCATCAACTGATCTAAAATGGCTGAGGATTCATTAAAACAATTGTTGTTTCCAGCCTTCTTACTACCTAACAACAATAATAGCCTATTAACTAATTGTGATGGGTCATTTGGAAGAAAACTAACACCTGAACCAAGTTTACTTAAAGCATCAATAATATGTTTCTCCTTCTCATTCTTCTTACTTTTACCAGCAACAGAAACTCCATAATCAAGTGCATTTAACAACTCAATATATACCCTATCTTCCTCTCTTTCCATATCAAGTGGTTCCTCAAAATATTTTGAACCGCTGAATCCGGGGTTTGTTAGAAGAAACATTAATCTTGGAGTTAATTTAACATTTGGTTGAGTAGAACTCAAGAACATCAATTCATCATTAAATATCAATACCTTTTCTTCCACAAGATGAAACACTGCTGGTTCTTCTGTTGGAATGAGACCTGCTCTGGTTTTTGAACCCGCCGAATATTCATTGTTTTGAAGAGCTTCCACAACATAATTAGGGGGTTGATTTACCTGCTCAAGTTTCCGAAATAATCCCTCGTCATCATATTCTAATTCACCAAGTTCTTGTTTTGTTATCTGACTAAAATCTTTGAGCATTTGAAGTTTTTTCGGAGTAAATTCTACCGTGGGAACTGTAGGTGAGTGTTGAGTTTTCAAAAGTGGTTTAAAGAATTTCTCTTGTTTTCTTTCAAAGGCTTCTTCACCAGTTAGTTTCTGTCTCCGTTTCTTCTTTATCTCTTCCTGTTGTTTAACAACTTTTGAAACTAATTGTTGATGTTCCTTAAACTTTCTTTCTCTTTCTTCGGTATTCATTTTCTGTATTTATTTATTGAAAAATATCATTTAGTATCTCATCTTGTTTCACAACAATATATTTATATTTTCCAATCGTGTGTTTCATATAATTTTCAAATTCTTTTTTACTACATAACGTAGAGCAATTATCTCTCCAAAAATTATTTACATCTATTGAATTTAACTTAAATAAAATAAAAGTATTGGCATTGTTTCTTATTGAGCGTCGAGGGAGTTGAAAATATGATTGACTAAGATATATACAATTACAAGAAGAATGTCTCCCTCTTGTATAGTAGCTATCCATTACTGTTTGGTTTCTCTCATTAACACAATCATCAAAGATGACGAGGTTCTTTTTTGATTTATCTAAATCTTGAGGTGAAGGTATATCATCCGTATTATCACTGAGAATACAAGTTATGGGTTTCGATTTTGATTTCTGTGTATCACAAAATAATTGTATTATATCTTCAATATTATAATCATTCAGTTTGTTTTGAAGTTTAAATAAACCGATAATGTCTTCCTTTTTAAGACCTGCATTAAAACCCTGTGAGAGTAGTTGATACTCGGGTTGAAAACTTGACTTTGTAAAAATTATTAAATTATCATAATCTAAAAAATTAGGACCAAGGAGCATCTTTAAAAGTAAACAGGTTTTCCCACATCCGCTTGAACCAACTATTAGACATCTCAATGAATTTGGAATGTTTTTATGGTTATTAAACTTTATCTTATTTTCCCAAACGGGTAAAAAATCATTCATTTATATATTTGGAAAACAAGTCATCTAACTTTTTTTGAGCTATTTTAGAAACTCTATATTTTATCCTGAGTTCGGGTTTAATTTCAAAATAATTCATTATTTTATTTATATAGTATCTTGTATTAACATTTCCATTAAAATTATTTTGAATAATAAATATCATTAAACCCTTATACATTTCCTCAATACAAAGAGTCTCTTTCCTTGTAAGAAATGGTGTATTATCACCATAATGCTTAACATTCATCTCTCTTATTAATCTTGTAAAGTAATTCATTTTTGGTTCTAATTTAAAAGAGTTATATGTTTTTTTATATTTCTTATTATCATTAATTAGAATATAATCACAGAATAAACATTGTTTATATGAACCCTCATTATTAAGCCCTATTCTATCACAAGCTGGACAATTCTCTAATTTATCATATGGAGAGTCTGGAAATTCTAAATATCCTTCAGAACTTATCATATTTATATAGTAAATTTTTACTTAAACTAAACGCAAGTTTATTCATTAATAAATACAATGTTTCAAAGCACAAAAGACAAATTTCAATCAATCTCTACTTCGGTGGAAGATATAGAAAAATATGTCAAAGATGTTAAATTGAACAAAGATAAATATGGAAATTTTTGGGTAAAACCAGTTATGGAAAATAACATGAGCCCCTCTATTTCATTTAAAGGAAGAGCTCTAACTATACCTGGAAAGACATCCATTAAAGTAAATCTAACAAAAGTTTCTCCTCTACTCCTGGCAATTTATTCAAAGCTTGAAAAAGTGATTGACCACGATACTTTGAAAAAGAATGATAAGACCATTAATAATTCTAGAGGAGACATTTGTATTTTCTTTAATAATCCAAAGGGTGTAGATCTAAGTAAAATGAATGATGTTAATATTTCTGGTGAAATGTCATTTCGTTCTATGATAGTTAGAGATTATTTAAAGATAACTTTTGATATTAAAAATGTAGAGATTGAATCCGTTAATGAAAGAAAGTATATTGGTATAGATGGAAAGGTTTTTTCTGCTAATTAAATATGAGTCATTACAGCAGTGAAGATTTTACTATTTCATTGAACTCGGACGATAGTGATGATAGTATTTCATTGAACTCGGACGATGGTGATGATAGTATTTCATTGAACACAGATGATAGTTATGATACTAATAGTTTGTGCTCAAATGATAGTTATGAGAGTAGCTTTATTGATGACTCTGAGTATGATTCTGAGTATTCATGTGATAGTTATGACTTAGATGATTCTGAGTGAAAAAGTGTTTTAGTTTAAGCACAGCGATATATATAAAACGGAGCTGTAAAGCTCAAAAGTATTTTATTTTAAGCACAGTGATATATATAAAACACCACGTTTTCTCACGCTATAAATATGGTTTATTGTGATACTTGCGAGAAGGAAGTAAAATATTATAAACAACATATTCTCACCGCAAAACATACATACAACATTTTAAACAAACTTTCCCCTCTTCCACCTGAAACAAAACACTGTTCTACATGTAATAAAAATATCCTCAAGAAAGGCTTCAAAATACATCTTAAAACAAATCTACATTTATCAAATTTTATCACAACTAAAAACTCTGATGGAGCATTCAAAGGACATATTAAAATAAGAGTCTTTAACTTCAAACCTCCTGAACCAGAGTCTATAGTTGATGCTGTAGAAATAGTTAAACCTGCTGTTCAAACGTTGATTGAAAAAACACTAAAGGAAATGAAACCACTTAAATTTTATATGGGAGTAAAATTAGAAATGACAAAGGATGAAGGAGTTATAGATGCACCATACATGAGAACTGAGCCACACTTTATATCTTCATATCAAGATTTTAAAACATCAGGAGTCTATGATGAACTTATTAAACAAGAGCAAGATGTGGATAATTCAATCGTAGGAAGTGGATTCAATATAGGAAAAATTATTTACATAGACATTCATATTCTTAAATCAGATCCTCTAAAAGCTTCTTCTTACATTGATTTACCCAGTGTTATCAAAAATAGAAAAGCAGTTATCAATATCAAAAATAAAGACAATAAATGTTTTCTCTGGTCTATTTTAGCACACTTACATCCTCCACATTTTCATGATGAAAGAGTATCTCATTATAAAAAATATGAGAATACATTAAATACGAAAGATCTAAAGTTTCCGATGACTTTAAATGATATTCCTAAATTTGAAAAGATGAATAATTTATCAGTTAATGTTTATGGTCTAACAGAAACAAACAACATTCAGGTTTTAAAGCTTTCTGACAATTGTAAACAAACTCATATGAATCTTCTATATTTTAATTCAGACGAAAATTCACATTATACATACATCAAAGATATTGCTAAATTAATAAAACCACAAGTCTGTAAGAGAACAAATAAAATATATATTTGTTTGCGTTGTCTTAACTTCTTCAATTCACAAGAAAGATTAGATAAACATTCAAATTATTGTGGTGAACATAAATCAACGGTAATCAATATGCCTAAAGAAGGCTCAAAGATCACATTCAAAGATGAAAATAAAAAGATCAAACATCCATTTGTTATATATGCTGATTTTGAAAGTATTTTAGAAAAAATTGATACTGCTTCTCCAGATCCAAAAGAATCATACACAAATAAATATCAAAAACATACTCCTTGTGGTTTTTGTTATTATATCAAATCATCCGTTGGTGATAAATATAACAAGTTAGAGATGTATAGAGGCTCAAATACCCCAGAGGAGTTTGTGAAACGACTAGAAAAAGACTGTGTTCGATTAACCAAGATAATGAGAGAAACCAATAAACCAATGTCCTTAACAAGTAAAGAAAAAAGGGAATTTATAAAAAACAATGTCTGTCATATTTGTGAGGAGAAAATTGGTAAAGGTCTAAAGGTTAGAGACCATTGTCATCTCACTGGTAAATATAGAGGTCTGGCTCATCAAAGTTGTAATATTAATTATCAACTCCCCTCTTTCATTCCTGTCTTTCTTCATAACAACGCTCATTATGATACACATCTATTTATCAAGGAACTCTCAAAGACTTCTGGAAGTATCTCAGCAATTCCAAACACGGATCAGAAATACATTTCATTCACAAAAACAATTCACACATCTCCTATTACTCATATCAGATTTCTTGATACATTTAAATTCATGGCAAATCCATTGGTTAACTTGGTTCAAAATCTAAAAGAGTTTCCATGTCTTTCAGAGTATTTTTTAGATAAAGATTTTCTAACACAAAAGGGAATTTACCCCTATGACTATATGGACTCATTTGAGAGATTCAATGAAACACAACTTCCTTCAAAAGAAAATTTCTATAACAAATTAAACAACAGTAATATATCTGATAAAGATTATGTACACGCACAAAATGTTTGGGAAAAATATAACATCAGGAATCTTGGCGAGTATCACGATTTGTATCTCAAAACTGATGTGCTTTTATTGGCCGATGTATTTGAAGCCTTTAGATCTGTTTGTCGCACTGGATATGGATTGGATCCTGCTCACTACTACACAGCACCTGGATTGGCCTGGAGTGCGATGTTGAAAATGACAAAACAAGATTTGGATTTGATAACCGATGTTGATATGCTTTTGATGATTGAAAAGGCAAAAAGAGGTGGAATTTCACAAGTCTGCTCGAGTAGATACGCAAAAGCAAATAACAAATATCTTCCAAATTATGATCCAACGAAAGAGAGTTCTTACTTGATGTACTATGACGCAAACAACCTGTATGGCTGGGCAATGTCTCAGGCTCTTCCTTATGGAAAACTTAGATGGGTAAAGGAAAAAGACTACAAAAACGTTTTACAAGATGTATGTATCTCTACACAAAAAGAATTGGATGAAGAAAAAGTTGGTTATTATTTTGAAATTGATTTAAAATATCCAGAGGAACTCCATAACCTACACAAAGATCTCCCATTTGCTTGTGAGAAAGAAAGTCCAAAGAAAGAATGGTTGAGTGATTATCAACTATCGTTTGATATAGGTGAATCAACAGAAAAATTACTTACTACATTATATAACAAGAAAAATTATGTTCTACACCAAAGAAATTTGCGACAATATTTATCAAAAGGTCTAAGAGTAGAGAAGATCCATAGGGTTCTAAAGTTCAATCAAAGTCATTGGTTAAAGGGGTACATTGATTTTAATACACAAAGAAGAACAGAGTCAAAAACAGATTTTGAGAAAGACTTTTATAAATTGATGAATAATGCGGTCTTTGGTAAGACTATGGAGAATGTGAGGAAAAGACAAAATATCAGATTATCAACATCTTGGGAACAAGCATCAAAATTAATTAATAGACCGAGTTTTACTCGAGCTGAGGTCTTTACTGAGAACTTTTGTGCGATCCATTTGATTAAAGAGAGTATTGAAATGAACAAACCTATTTATATTGGGACAACAATTCTTGATTTATCAAAGTCATTAATGTATGATTACTTTTATAATAACTTGAGGAAGAAATATCAAAATGATGTTAATCTACTTTATATGGATACAGATAGTTTTATTTTGAAAATTAATACCAACGATGTTTATTCAGACATGAAAAGAGACATTAATATCTATGACACGAGTAATTACAGTCCAGAGAGTGAGTTGTTCTCTTCTAAAAATAA
The DNA here is from genome assembly GCF_964187855.1 of Myxine glutinosa. Taxonomy (NCBI): domain Eukaryota; kingdom Metazoa; phylum Chordata; class Myxini; order Myxiniformes; family Myxinidae; genus Myxine; species Myxine glutinosa. The sequence goes on along the minus strand of NW_027616431.1, from coordinate 282,878 downwards.
AAAGGTGATTGGAAAGTTCAAGGATGAATTAGGAGGAAATGTCATGAGTGAATTTGTGGGATTGAGGTCTAAGGCTTATGCTTATAAATACATTGTGAATAACGTTGAAAAAACTGATAAGAAATTAAAAGGTGTAAAGAAAAATGTCATTAAAGAAACAATAAACTTTAAGGATTATTATAACTGTTTAACAACAAAGAAAGAAGAGTTTAGAAAGATTAATGGAATAAGAAGTTATAAACATCAATTATATTCAGAAGAGGTGAATAAGAAAGCATTGGGGGCTTTTGATGATAAGAGGTTTATTTTAGAAAATGGAATTGATAGTCTCCCTTATGGTTATATAAGTATATAAGTGATAAGATATATATAAGTGATAAGATATATATAAGTGATAAGTTATATATAAGTGATAAGATATACATAAGTGATAAGATATATATAAGTGATAAGTTAAAAAGGGGGGGTTGGGGATTTTAACGGGCTACCGCCGCCTTTTTTACTATTATATAAATGATAGAACCAAGTATCAACCAGACTAAAGAGTGGAGGTGTAATCAACCTTGGTATATAAATGGAAAACATAATGAATGTGAAAAATATCAAATAGGTATAATTGAAAAGGCAACTGGTAAAAAAATTCACAAAACAAATAAGAGAATTAATTTAAATACCGGTGAATTGGGTAAAAAAGATGGAAATATTTTTGAGTGGACGGAAAACTTTGATGGTTGTCAGGAAAATATATACTTTAATTTAAAAATGGTATGTGGCACTGGAGGTGCTCAAACAAGAACATTGAGGGAGGTTTACCATTTTATCTTAGCTCAGTTAAAATATCTTAATAAAGAACCAAACTCAATCATCTTTTTTGTTAATATATTAGATGGTGAAGAGAGTGGCAAGAGAATTAAATTATTTCCCACGCATAAACAAATATTTGTAGGGTCGTTGTTTGAGTGGGTTATATTCACCAGATGATATTAAGAGTAAAAGGTTAAAAGGTCCATGAGGTCAGAAGGATCACAGGTGTTTAAGTGGTCTAATGAATAAGGATAACATGTCAAAAGGTTAGAAGGTTCGTAAAGAACAGGGTGAGAGAAATATAGGTGTTTAGGGGCAATGAGGGAGGGAAAGAATTAATATGGAAGTGAATGGGTCAAAGATTAATCTGCCAGATGATATGTAGAAGAAGGATGATAGGTCTATAAGAGAAAACAAATATTTGTAGTGTTTGAGTGGTCTAATGAACAACATTAAGGATAGGTACTACAGACAAAAGGTTCATAAAGATGAGGGTGGGAGAAATAGAGGTGTTTATGATTTTTGAAAAAGACAAGGGGGTAAATGACATTAGATAGGGATTTCCCATGTTAAACGGAGGTGTCCCAGAAGCAACATTATTACACTACTGTGATAGTGTTGAAAAACCACTTTTCGCACTTGTGTTAGTGTTGAAAAACCACTTTTCGCACTTGTGTTAGTGTTGAAAAACCACTTTTCGCACTTGTGTTATTGTTGAAAAAACACTTTTCGCACTTGTGTTGGTGCAGGCATCCTCTTTTGCACTTGTATTAGTGTGGAAAAAACACTTTTCGAACTTGTGTTAGTGTTGAAAAACCACTTTTCGCACTTGTGTTAGTGTTGAAAAACCACTTTTCGCACTTGTGTTAGTGTTGAAAAACCACTTTTCGCACTTGTGTTAGTGTTGAAAAAACACTTTTCGCACTTGTGTTGGTGCAGGAAACCACTTTTGCACTTGTATTAGTGTGGAAAAAACACTTTTTGCACTTGTGATAGTGTTGAAAAACCATTTTTCGCACTTGTGTTAGTGTTGAAAAAACACTTTTCGCACTTGTGTTAGTGTTGAAAAACCACATTTCGCACTTGTGTTAGTGTTGAAAAACCACTTTTCGCACTGGTGTTGGTGCAGGAAACCACTTTTGCACTTGTATTAGTGTGGAAAAAACACTTTTCGCACTTGTGTTAGTGTTGAAAAACCACTTTTCGCACTTGTGTTAGTGTTGAAAAACCACTTTTTGCACTTGTGTTAGTGTTGAAAAATCACTTTTCGCACTTGTGTTGGTGCAGGAAACCACTTTTGCACTTGTATTAGTGTGGAAAAAACACTTTTCGCACTTGTGTTAGTGTTGAAAAAACACTTTTCGCACTTGTGTTAGTGTTGAAAAACCACTCTTTGCACTTGTGTTAGTGTTGAAAAACCACTTTTCGCACTTGTGTTAGTGTTGAAAAACCACTTTTCGCACTTGTGTTGGTGCAGGAAACCACTTTTGCACTTGTATTAGTGTGGAAAAAACACTTTTCGCACTTGTGTTAGTGTTGAAAAACCACATTTCGCACTTGTGTTAGTGTTGAAAAACCACTTTTCGCATTTGTGTTGGTGCAGGAAACCACTTTTGCACTTGTATTAGTGTGGAAAAAACACTTTTCGCACTTGTGTTAGTGTTGAAAAACCACTTTTCGCACTTGTGTTAGTGTTGAAAAACCACTTTTCGCACTTGTGTTGGTGCAGGAAACCACTTTTGCAGTTGTATTAGTGTGGAAAAATCACTTTTCGCACTTGTGTTAGTGTTGAAAAACCACTTTTCGCACTTGGGTTAGTGTTGAAAAACCACTTTTCGCACTTGTGTTAGTGTTGAAAAACCACTTTTCGCACTTGTGTTGGTGCAGGAAACCACTTTTGCAGTTGTATTAGTGTGGAAAAATCACTTTTCGCACTTGTGTTAGTGTTGAAAAACCACTTTTCGCACTTGTATTGGTGCAGGAAACCACTTTTGCACTTGTATAAGTGTGGAAAAAACACTTTTTGCACTTGTGATTGTGTTGAAAAACCTCTTTTCGCACTTGTGTTAGTGTTGAAAAACCACTTTTCGCACTTGTGATAGTGTTGAAAAACCACTTTTCGCACTTCTGTTAGTGTTGAAAAACCACTTTTCGCACTTGTATTGGTGCAGGAAACCACATTTGCACTTGTATTAGTGTGGAAAAAACACTTTTTGCACTTGTGATAGTGTTGAAAAACCACTTTTCGTACTTGTGTTAGTGTTGAAAAACCACTTTTTGCACTTGTGATAGTGTTGAAAAACCACTTTTTGCACTTGTGATAGTGTTGAAAAACCACTTTTCGCACTTGTGTTAGTGTTGAAAAACCACTTTTCGCACTTGTGTTTGTGTTGAAAAACCACTTTTTGCAATTGTGTTAGTGCAGGAAACCACTTTTGCAGTTGTATTAGTGTGGAAAAAACACTTTTCGCACTTGTGTTAGTGTTGAAAAACCACTTTTCGCACTTGTGTTAGTGTTGAAAAACCACTTTTCACACTTGTGTTAGTGTTGAAAAACCACATTTCGCACTTGTGTTAGTGTTGAAAAACCACTTTTCGCACTTGTGTTGGTGCAGGAAACCACTTTTGCACTTGTATTAGTGTGGAAAAAACACTTTTCGCACTTGTGTTAGTGTTGAAAAACCACTTTTCGCACTTGTGTTAGCGTTGAAAAACCACTTTTCGCACTTGTGTTAGTGTTGAAAAACCACTTTTCGCACTTGTGTTGGTGCAGGAAACCACTTTTGCACTTGTATTAGTGTGGAAAAAACACTTTTCGCACTTGTTAGTGTTGAAAAACCACTTTTCGCACTTGTGTTAGTGTTGAAAAACCACTTTTCGCACTTGTATTGGTGCAGGAAACCACTTTTGCACTTGTATAAGTGTGGAAAAAACACTTTTCGCACTTGTGTTAGTGTTGAAAAACCACTTTTCGCTCTTGTGTTAGTGTTGAAAAACCACTTTTCGCACTTGTGTTAGTGTTGAAAAACCACTTTTCGCACTTGTTTTGGTGCAGGAAACCACTTTTGCACTTGTATAAGTGTGGAAAAAACACTTTTCGCACTTGTGTTAGTGTTGAAAAACCACTTTTCGCACTTGTGTTAGTGTTGAAAAACCATTTTTCGCACTTGTGTTAGTGTTGAAAAACCACTTTTCGCACTTGTGTTGGTGCAGGAAACCACTTTTGCACTTGTATTAGTGTGGAAAAAACACTTTTCGCACTTGTGTTAGTGTTGAAAAACCACATTTCGCACTTGTGTTAGTGTTGAAAAACCACTTTTCGCATTTGTGTTGGTGCAGGAAACCACTTTTGCACTTGTATTAGTGTGGAAAAAACACTTTTCGCACTTGTGTTAGTGTTGAAAAACCACTTTTCGCACTTGTGTTAGTGTTGAAAAACCACTTTTCGCACTTGTGTTGGTGCAGGAAACCACTTTTGCAGTTGTATTAGTGTGGAAAAATCACTTTTCGCACTTGTGTTAGTGTTGAAAAACCACTTTTCGCACTTGGGTTAGTGTTGAAAAACCACTTTTCGCACTTGTGTTAGTGTTGAAAAACCACTTTTCGCACTTGTGTTGGTGCAGGAAACCACATTTGCACTTGTATTAGTGTGGAAAAAACACTTTTTGCACTTGTGATAGTGTTGAAAAACCACTTTTCGCACTTGTGTTAGTGTTGAAAAACCACTTTTCGCACTTGTGATAGTGTTGAAAAACCACTTTTTGCACTTCTGTTAGTGTTGAAAAACCACTTTTCGCACTTGTGTTGGTGCAGGAAACCACATTTGCACTTGTATTAGTGTGGAAAAAACACTTTTTGCACTTGTGATAGTGTTGAAAAACCACTTTTCGCACTTGTGTTAGTGTTGAAAAACCACTTTTTGCACTTGTGATAGTGTTGAAAAACCACTTTTCGCACTTGTGTTAGTGTTGAAAAACCACTTTTCGCACTTGTGTTAGTGTTGAAAAACCACTTTTCGCACTTGTGTTAGTGTTGAAAAAACACTTTTCGCACTTGTGTTGGTGCAGGAAACCACTTTTGCACTTGTATTAGTGTGGAAAAAACACTTTTCGAACTTGTGTTAGTGTTGAAAAACCACTTTTCGCACTTGTGTTAGTGTTGAAAAACCACTTTTCGCACTTGTGTTAGTGTTGAAAAACCACTTTTCGCACTTGTGTTAGTGTTGAAAAAACACTTTTCGCACTTGTGTTGGTGCAGGAAACCACTTTTGCACTTGTATTAGTGTGGAAAAAACACTTTTTGCACTTGTGATAGTGTTGAAAAACCACTTTTCGCACTTGTGTTAGTGTTGAAAAAACACTTTTCGCACTTGTGTTAGTGTTGAAAAACCACTTTTCGCACTGGTGTTGATGCAGGAAACCACTTTTGCACTTGTATTAGTGTGGAAAAAACACTTTTTGCACTTGTGTTAGTGTTGAAAAACCACTTTTCGCACTTGTGTTAGTGTTGAAAAACCACTTTTCGCAATTGTGTTAGTGCAGGAAACCACTTTTGCAGTTGTATTAGTGTGGAAAAAACACTTTTCGCACTTGTGTTAGTGTTGAAAAACCACTTTTCGCTCTTGTGTTAGTGTTGAAAAACCACTTTTCGCACTTGTGTTAGTGTTGAAAAACCACTTTTCGCACTTGTGTTGGTGCAGGAAACCACTTTTGCACTTGTATTAGTGTGGAAAAAACACTTTTCGCACTTGTGTTAGTGTTGAAAAACCACTTTTCGCACTTGTGTTTGTGTTGAAAAACCACTTTTCGCAATTGTGTTAATGCAGGAAACCACTTTTGCAGTTGTATTAGTGTGGAAAAAACACTTTTCGCACTTGTGTTAGTGTTGAAAAACCACTTTTCGCACTTGTGTTAGTGTTGAAAAACCACTTTTCACACTTGTGTTAGTGTTGAAAAACCACATTTCGCACTTGTGTTAGTGTTGAAAAACCACTTTTCGCACTTGTGTTAGTGTTGAAAAAACACTTTTCGCACTTGTGTTGGTGCAGGAAACCACTTTTGCACTTGTATTAGTGTGGAAAAAACACTTTTTGCACTTGTGATAGTGTTGAAAAACCACTTTTCGCACTTGTGTTAGTGTTGAAAAAACACTTTTCGCACTTGTGTTAGTGTTGAAAAACCACTTTTCGCACTGGTGTTGATGCAGGAAACCACTTTTGCACTTGTATTAGTGTGGAAAAAACACTTTTTGCACTTGTGTTAGTGTTGAAAAACCACTTTTCGCACTTGTGTTAGTGTTGAAAAACCACTTTTCGCACTTGTGTTAGTGTTGAAAAACCACTTTTCGCAATTGTGTTAGTGCAGGAAACCACTTTTGCAGTTGTATTAGTGTGGAAAAAACACTTTTCGCACTTGTGTTAGTGTTGAAAAACCACTTTTCGCTCTTGTGTTAGTGTTGAAAAACCACTTTTCGCACTTGTGTTAGTGTTGAAAAACCACTTTTCGCACTTGTGTTGGTGCAGGAAACCACTTTTGCACTTGTATTAGTGTGGAAAAAACACTTTTCGCACTTGTGTTAGTGTTGAAAAACCACTTTTCGCACTTGTGTTTGTGTTGAAAAACCACTTTTCGCAATTGTGTTAATGCAGGAAACCACTTTTGCAGTTGTATTAGTGTGGAAAAAACACTTTTCGCACTTGTGTTAGTGTTGAAAAACCACTTTTCGCACTTGTGTTAGTGTTGAAAAACCACTTTTCACACTTGTGTTAGTGTTGAAAAACCACATTTCGCACTTGTGTTAGTGTTGAAAAACCACTTTTCGCACTTGTGTTGGTGCAGGAAACCACTTTTGCACTTGTATTAGTGTGGAAAAAACACTTTTCGCACTTGTGTTAGTGTTGAAAAACCACTTTTCGCACTTGTGTTAGCGTTGAAAAACCACTTTTCGCACTTGTGTTAGTGTTGAAAAACCACTTTTCGCACTTGTGTTGGTGCAGGAAACCACTTTTGCACTTGTATTAGTGTGGAAAAAACACTTTTCGCACTTGTTAGTGTTGAAAAACCACTTTTCGCACTTGTGTTAGTGTTGAAAAACCACTTTTCGCACTTGTATTGGTGCAGGAAACCACTTTTGCACTTGTATAAGTGTGGAAAAAACACTTTTTGCACTTGTGATTGTGTTGAAAAACCTCTTTTCGCACTTGTGTTAGTGTTGAAAAACCACTTTTCGCATTTGTGTTAGTGTTGAAAAACCACTTTTCGCACTTGTGTTGGTGCAGGAAACCACTTTTGCACTTGTATTAGTGTGGAAAAAACACTTTTCGCACTTGTGTTAGTGTTGAAAAACCACTTTTCGCTCTTGTGTTAGTGTTGAAAAACCACTTTTCGCACTTGTGTTAGAGTTGAAAAACCACTTTTCGCACTTGTGTTGGTGCAGGAAACCACTTTTGCACTTGTATTAGTGTGGAAAAAACACTTTTCGCACTTGTGTTAGTGTTGAAAAACCACTTTTCGCACTTGTGTTAGTGTTGAAAAACCACTTTTTGCACTTGTGTTAGTGTTGAAAAATCACTTTTCGCACTTGTGTTGGTGCAGGAAACCACTTTTGCACTTGTATTAGTGTGGAAAAAACACTTTTCGCACTTGTGTTAGTGTTGAAAAATCACTTTTCGCACTTGTGTTAGTGTTGAAAAACCACTTTTTGCACTTGTGTTGGTGCAGGAAACCACTTTTGCACTTATATTAGTGTGGAAAAAACACTTTTCGCACTTGTGTTAGTGTTGAAAAACCACTTTTCGCACTTGTGTTAGTGTTGAAAAACCACTTTTCGCACTTGTGTTGGTGCAGGAAACCACTTTTGCACTTGTATTAGTGTGGAAAAAACACTTTTCGCACTTGTGTTAGTGTTGAAAAACCACATTTCGCACTTGTGTTAGTGTTGAAAAACCACTTTTCGCATTTGTGTTGGTGCAGGAAACCACTTTTGCACTTGTATTAGTGTGGAAAAAACACTTTTCGCACTTGTGTTAGTGTTGAAAAACCACTTTTCGCACTTGTGTTAGTGTTGAAAAACCACTTTTCGCACTTGTGTTGGTGCAGGAAACCACTTTTGCACTTGTATTAGTGTGGAAAAAACACTTTTCGCACTTGTGTTAGTGTTGAAAAATCACTTTTCGCACTTGTGTTAGTGTTGAAAAACCACTTTTTGCACTTGTGTTGGTGCAGGAAACCACTTTTGGACTTATATTAGTGTGGAAAAAACACTTTTCGCACTTGTGTTAGTGTTGAAAAACCACTTTTCGCACTTGTGTTAGTGTTGAAAAACCACTTTTCGCACTTGTGTTAGTGTTGAAAAACCACTTTTCGCACTTGTATTGGTGCAGGAAACCACTTTTGCACTTGTATAAGTGTGGAAAAAACACTTTTTGCACTTGTGATTGTGTTGAAAAACCTCTTTTCGCACTTGTGTTAGTGTTGAAAAACCACTTTTCGCATTTGTGTTAGTGTTGAAAAACCACTTTTCGCACTTGTGTTGGTGCAGGAAACCACTTTTGCACTTGTATTAGTGTGGAAAAAACACTTTTTGCACTTGTGATAGTGTTGAAAAACCACTTTTCGCACTTGTGTTAGTGTTGAAAAACCACTTTTTGCACTTGTGATAGTGTTGAAAAACCACTTTTTGCACTTGTGATAGTGTTGAAAAACCACTTTTCGCACTTGTGTTAGTGTTGAAAAACCACTTTTCGCACTTGTGTTTGTGTTGAAAAACCACTTTTCGCAATTGTGTTAGTGCAGGAAACCACTTTTGCAGTTGTATTAGTGTGGAAAAAACACTTTTCGCACTTGTGTTAGTGTTGAAAAACCACTTTTCGCACTTGTGTTAGTGTTGAAAAACCACTTTTCACACTTGTGTTAGTGTTGAAAAACCACATTTCGCACTTGTGTTAGTGTTGAAAAACCACTTTTCGCACTTGTGTTGGTGCAGGAAACCACTTTTGCACTTGTATTAGTGTGGAAAAAACACTTTTCGCACTTGTGTTAGTGTTGAAAAACCACTTTTCGCAATTGTGTTAGTGCAGGAAACCACTTTTGCAGTTGTATTAGTGTGGAAAAAACACTTTTCGCACTTGTGTTAGTGTTGAAAAACCACTTTTCGCTCTTGTGTTAGTGTTGAAAAACCACTTTTCGCACTTGTGTTAGTGTTGAAAAACCACTTTTCGCACTTGTGTTGGTGCAGGAAACCACTTTTGCACTTGTATTAGTGTGGAAAAAACACTTTTCGCACTTGTGTTAGTGTTGAAAAACCACTTTTCGCACTTGTGTTTGTGTTGAAAAACCACTTTTCGCAATTGTGTTAATGCAGGAAACCACTTTTGCAGTTGTATTAGTGTGGAAAAAACACTTTTCGCACTTGTGTTAGTGTTGAAAAACCACTTTTCGCACTTGTGTTAGTGTTGAAAAACCACTTTTCACACTTGTGTTAGTGTTGAAAAACCACATTTCGCACTTGTGTTAGTGTTGAAAAACCACTTTTCGCACTTGTGTTGGTGCAGGAAACCACTTTTGCACTTGTATTAGTGTGGAAAAAACACTTTTCGCACTTGTGTTAGTGTTGAAAAACCACTTTTCGCACTTGTGTTAGTGTTGAAAAACCACTTTTGGCACTTGTGTTGGTGCAGGAAACCACTTTTGCACTTGTATTAGTGTGGAAAAAACACTTTTCGCACTTGTGTTAGTGTTGAAAAACCACATTTCGCACTTGTGTTAGTGTTGAAAAACCACTTTTCGCATTTGTGTTGGTGCAGGAAACCACTTTTGCACTTGTATTAGTGTGGAAAAAACACTTTTCGCACTTGTGTTAGTGTTGAAAAACCACTTTTCGCACTTGTGTTAGTGTTGAAAAACCACTTTTCGCACTTGTGTTGGTGCAGGAAACCACTTTTGCACTTGTATTAGTGTGGAAAAAACACTTTTCGCACTTGTGTTAGTGTTGAAAAATCACTTTTCGCACTTGTGTTAGTGTTGAAAAACCACTTTTTGCACTTGTGTTGGTGCAGGAAACCACTTTTGCACTTGTATTAGTGTGGAAAAAACACTTTTCGCACTTGTGTTAGTGTTGAAAAACCACTTTTCGCACTTGTGTTAGTGTTGAAAAACCACTTTTCGCACTTGTGTTAGTGTTGAAAAACCACTTTTCGCACTTGTATTGGTGCAGGAAACCACTTTTGCACTTGTATAAGTGTGGAAAAAACACTTTTTGCACTTGTGATTGTGTTGAAAAACCTCTTTTCGCACTTGTGTTAGTGTTGAAAAACCACTTTTCGCATTTGTGTTAGTGTTGAAAAACCACTTTTCGCACTTGTGTTGGTGCAGGAAACCACTTTTGCACTTGTATTAGTGTGGAAAAAACACTTTTTGCACTTGTGATAGTGTTGAAAAACCACTTTTCGCACTTGTGTTAGTGTTGAAAAACCACTTTTTGCACTTGTGATAGTGTTGAAAAACCACTTTTTGCACTTGTGATAGTGTTGAAAAACCACTTTTCGCACTTGTGTTAGTGTTGAAAAACCACTTTTCGCACTTGTGTTTGTGTTGAAAAACCACTTTTCGCAATTGTGTTAGTGCAGGAAACCACTTTTGCAGTTGTATTAGTGTGGAAAAAACACTTTTCGCACTTGTGTTAGTGTTGAAAAACCACTTTTCGCACTTGTGTTAGTGTTGAAAAACCACTTTTCACACTTGTGTTAGTGTTGAAAAACCACATTTCGCACTTGTGTTAGTGTTGAAAAACCACTTTTCGCACTTGTGTTGGTGCAGGAAACCACTTTTGCACTTGTATTAGTGTGGAAAAAACACTTTTCGCACTTGTGTTAGTGTTGAAAAACCACTTTTCGCAATTGTGTTAGTGCAGGAAACCACTTTTGCAGTTGTATTAGTGTGGAAAAAACACTTTTCGCACTTGTGTTAGTGTTGAAAAACCACTTTTCGCTCTTGTGTTAGTGTTGAAAAACCACTTTTCGCACTTGTGTTAGTGTTGAAAAACCACTTTTCGCACTTGTGTTGGTGCAGGAAACCACTTTTGCACTTGTATTAGTGTGGAAAAAACACTTTTCGCACTTGTGTTAGTGTTGAAAAACCACTTTTCGCACTTGTGTTTGTGTTGAAAAACCACTTTTCGCAATTGTGTTAATGCAGGAAACCACTTTTGCAGTTGTATTAGTGTGGAAAAAACACTTTTCGCACTTGTGTTAGTGTTGAAAAACCACTTTTCGCACTTGTGTTAGTGTTGAAAAACCACTTTTCACACTTGTGTTAGTGTTGAAAAACCACATTTCGCACTTGTGTTAGTGTTGAAAAACCACTTTTCGCACTTGTGTTGGTGCAGGAAACCACTTTTGCACTTGTATTAGTGTGGAAAAAACACTTTTCGCACTTGTGTTAGTGTTGAAAAACCACTTTTCGCACTTGTGTTAGCGTTGAAAAACCACTTTTCGCACTTGTGTTAGTGTTGAAAAACCACTTTTCGCACTTGTGTTGGTGCAGGAAACCACTTTTGCACTTGTATTAGTGTGGAAAAAACACTTTTCGCACTTGTTAGTGTTGAAAAACCACTTTTCGCACTTGTGTTAGTGTTGAAAAACCACTTTTCGCACTTGTATTGGTGCAGGAAACCACTTTTGCACTTGTGTTAGTGTTGAAAAACCACTTTTCGCACTTGTATTGGTGCAGGAAACCACTTTTGCACTTGTGTTAGTGTTGAAAAACCACTTTTCGCACTTGTGTTAGTGTTGAAAAACCACTTTTCGCACTTGTGTTAGTGTTGAAAAACCACTTTTCGCACTTGTGTTGGTGCAGGAAACCACTTTTGCAGTTGTATTAGTGTGGAAAAATCACTTTTCGCACTTGTGTTAGTGTTGAAAAACCACTTTTCGCACTTGGGTTAGTGTTGAAAAACCACTTTTCGCACTTGTGTTAGTGTTGAAAAACCACTTTTCGCACTTGTGTTGGTGCAGGAAACCACATTTGCACTTGTATTAGTGTGGAAAAAACACTTTTTGCACTTGTGATAGTGTTGAAAAACCACTTTTCGCACTTGTGTTAGTGTTGAAAAACCACTTTTCGCACTTGTGATAGTGTTGAAAAACCACTTTTTGCACTTCTGTTAGTGTTGAAAAACCACTTTTCGCACTTGTGTTGGTGCAGGAAACCACATTTGCACTTGTATTAGTGTGGAAAAAACACTTTTTGCACTTGTGATAGTGTTGAAAAACCACTTTTCGCACTTGTGTTAGTGTTGAAAAACCACTTTTTGCACTTGTGATAGTGTTGAAAAACCACTTTTCGCACTTGTGTTAGTGTTGAAAAACCACTTTTCGCACTTGTGTTAGTGTTGAAAAACCACTTTTCGCACTTGTGTTAGTGTTGAAAAAACACTTTTCGCACTTGTGTTGGTGCAGGAAACCACTTTTGCACTTGTATTAGTGTGGAAAAAACACTTTTCGAACTTGTGTTAGTGTTGAAAAACCACTTTTCGCACTTGTGTTAGTGTTGAAAAACCACTTTTCGCACTTGTGTTAGTGTTGAAAAACCACTTTTCGCACTTGTGTTAGTGTTGAAAAAACACTTTTCGCACTTGTGTTGGTGCAGGAAACCACTTTTGCACTTGTATTAGTGTGGAAAAAACACTTTTTGCACTTGTGATAGTGTTGAAAAACCACTTTTCGCACTTGTGTTAGTGTTGAAAAAACACTTTTCGCACTTGTGTTAGTGTTGAAAAACCACTTTTCGCACTGGTGTTGATGCAGGAAACCACTTTTGCACTTGTATTAGTGTGGAAAAAACACTTTTTGCACTTGTGTTAGTGTTGAAAAACCACTTTTCGCACTTGTGTTAGTGTTGAAAAACCACTTTTCGCACTTGTGTTAGTGTTGAAAAACCACTTTTCGCAATTGTGTTAGTGCAGGAAACCACTTTTGCAGTTGTATTAGTGTGGAAAAAACACTTTTCGCACTTGTGTTAGTGTTGAAAAACCACTTTTCGCTCTTGTGTTAGTGTTGAAAAACCACTTTTCGCACTTGTGTTAGTGTTGAAAAACCACTTTTCGCACTTGTGTTGGTGCAGGAAACCACTTTTGCACTTGTATTAGTGTGGAAAAAACACTTTTCGCACTTGTGTTAGTGTTGAAAAACCACTTTTCGCACTTGTGTTTGTGTTGAAAAACCACTTTTCGCAATTGTGTTAATGCAGGAAACCACTTTTGCAGTTGTATTAGTGTGGAAAAAACACTTTTCGCACTTGTGTTAGTGTTGAAAAACCACTTTTCGCACTTGTGTTAGTGTTGAAAAACCACTTTTCACACTTGTGTTAGTGTTGAAAAACCACATTTCGCACTTGTGTTAGTGTTGAAAAACCACTTTTCGCACTTGTGTTAGTGTTGAAAAAACACTTTTCGCACTTGTGTTAGTGTTGAAAAACCACTTTTCGCACTTGTGTTTGTGTTGAAAAACCACTTTTCGCAATTGTGTTAATGCAGGAAACCACTTTTGCAGTTGTATTAGTGTGGAAAAAACACTTTTCGCACTTGTGTTAGTGTTGAAAAACCACTTTTCGCACTTGTGTTAGTGTTGAAAAACCACTTTTCACACTTGTGTTAGTGTTGAAAAACCACTTTTCGCACTTGTGTTAGTGTTGAAAAAACACTTTTCGCACTTGTGTTAGTGTTGAAAAACCACTTTTCGCACTTGTGTTAGTGTTGAAAAACCACTTTTCGCACTTGTGTTAGTGTTGAAAAACCACTTTTCGCACTTGTATTGGTGCAGGAAACCACTTTTGCACTTGTATAAGTGTGGAAAAAACACTTTTTGCACTTGTGATTGTGTTGAAAAACCTCTTTTCGCACTTGTGTTAGTGTTGAAAAACCACTTTTCGCATTTGTGTTAGTGTTGAAAAACCACTTTTCGCACTTGTGTTGGTGCAGGAAACCACTTTTGCACTTGTATTAGTGTGGAAAAAACACTTTTCGCACTTGTGTTAGTGTTGAAAAACCACTTTTCGCTCTTGTGTTAGTGTTGAAAAACCACTTTTCGCACTTGTGTTAGAGTTGAAAAACCACTTTTCGCACTTGTGTTGGTGCAGGAAACCACTTTTGCACTTGTATTAGTGTGGAAAAAACACTTTTCGCACTTGTGTTAGTGTTGAAAAACCACTTTTCGCACTTGTGTTAGTGTTGAAAAACCACTTTTTGCACTTGTGTTAGTGTTGAAAAATCACTTTTCGCACTTGTGTTGGTGCAGGAAACCACTTTTGCACTTGTATTAGTGTGGAAAAAACACTTTTCGCACTTGTGTTAGTGTTGAAAAATCACTTTTCGCACTTGTGTTAGTGTTGAAAAACCACTTTTTGCACTTGTGTTGGTGCAGGAAACCACTTTTGCACTTATATTAGTGTGGAAAAAACACTTTTCGCACTTGTGTTAGTGTTGAAAAACCACTTTTCGCACTTGTGTTAGTGTTGAAAAACCACTTTTCGCACTTGTGTTGGTGCAGGAAACCACTTTTGCACTTGTATTAGTGTGGAAAAAACACTTTTCGCACTTGTGTTAGTGTTGAAAAACCACATTTCGCACTTGTGTTAGTGTTGAAAAACCACTTTTCGCATTTGTGTTGGTGCAGGAAACCACTTTTGCACTTGTATTAGTGTGGAAAAAACACTTTTCGCACTTGTGTTAGTGTTGAAAAACCACTTTTCGCACTTGTGTTAGTGTTGAAAAACCACTTTTCGCACTTGTGTTGGTGCAGGAAACCACTTTTGCACTTGTATTAGTGTGGAAAAAACACTTTTCGCACTTGTGTTAGTGTTGAAAAATCACTTTTCGCACTTGTGTTAGTGTTGAAAAACCACTTTTTGCACTTGTGTTGGTGCAGGAAACCACTTTTGGACTTATATTAGTGTGGAAAAAACACTTTTCGCACTTGTGTTAGTGTTGAAAAACCACTTTTCGCACTTGTGTTAGTGTTGAAAAACCACTTTTCGCACTTGTGTTAGTGTTGAAAAACCACTTTTCGCACTTGTATTGGTGCAGGAAACCACTTTTGCACTTGTATAAGTGTGGAAAAAACACTTTTTGCACTTGTGATTGTGTTGAAAAACCTCTTTTCGCACTTGTGTTAGTGTTGAAAAACCACTTTTCGCATTTGTGTTAGTGTTGAAAAACCACTTTTCGCACTTGTGTTGGTGCAGGAAACCACTTTTGCACTTGTATTAGTGTGGAAAAAACACTTTTTGCACTTGTGATAGTGTTGAAAAACCACTTTTCGCACTTGTGTTAGTGTTGAAAAACCACTTTTTGCACTTGTGATAGTGTTGAAAAACCACTTTTTGCACTTGTGATAGTGTTGAAAAACCACTTTTCGCACTTGTGTTAGTGTTGAAAAACCACTTTTCGCACTTGTGTTTGTGTTGAAAAACCACTTTTCGCAATTGTGTTAGTGCAGGAAACCACTTTTGCAGTTGTATTAGTGTGGAAAAAACACTTTTCGCACTTGTGTTAGTGTTGAAAAACCACTTTTCGCACTTGTGTTAGTGTTGAAAAACCACTTTTCACACTTGTGTTAGTGTTGAAAAACCACATTTCGCACTTGTGTTAGTGTTGAAAAACCACTTTTCGCACTTGTGTTGGTGCAGGAAACCACTTTTGCACTTGTATTAGTGTGGAAAAAACACTTTTCGCACTTGTGTTAGTGTTGAAAAACCACTTTTCGCAATTGTGTTAGTGCAGGAAACCACTTTTGCAGTTGTATTAGTGTGGAAAAAACACTTTTCGCACTTGTGTTAGTGTTGAAAAACCACTTTTCGCTCTTGTGTTAGTGTTGAAAAACCACTTTTCGCACTTGTGTTAGTGTTGAAAAACCACTTTTCGCACTTGTGTTGGTGCAGGAAACCACTTTTGCACTTGTATTAGTGTGGAAAAAACACTTTTCGCACTTGTGTTAGTGTTGAAAAACCACTTTTCGCACTTGTGTTTGTGTTGAAAAACCACTTTTCGCAATTGTGTTAATGCAGGAAACCACTTTTGCAGTTGTATTAGTGTGGAAAAAACACTTTTCGCACTTGTGTTAGTGTTGAAAAACCACTTTTCGCACTTGTGTTAGTGTTGAAAAACCACTTTTCACACTTGTGTTAGTGTTGAAAAACCACATTTCGCACTTGTGTTAGTGTTGAAAAACCACTTTTCGCACTTGTGTTGGTGCAGGAAACCACTTTTGCACTTGTATTAGTGTGGAAAAAACACTTTTCGCACTTGTGTTAGTGTTGAAAAACCACTTTTCGCACTTGTGTTAGTGTTGAAAAACCACTTTTCGCACTTGTGTTGGTGCAGGAAACCACTTTTGCACTTGTATTAGTGTGGAAAAAACAGTTTTCGCACTTGTGTTAGTGTTGAAAAACCACATTTCGCACTTGTGTTAGTGTTGAAAAACCACTTTTCGCATTTGTGTTGGTGCAGGAAACCACTTTTGCACTTGTATTAGTGTGGAAAAAACACTTTTCGCACTTGTGTTAGTGTTGAAAAACCACTTTTCGCACTTGTGTTAGTGTTGAAAAACCACTTTTCGCACTTGTGTTGGTGCAGGAAACCACTTTTGCACTTGTATTAGTGTGGAAAAAACACTTTTCGCACTTGTGTTAGTGTTGAAAAATCACTTTTCGCACTTGTGTTAGTGTTGAAAAACCACTTTTTGCACTTGTGTTGGTGCAGGAAACCACTTTTGCACTTGTATTAGTGTGGAAAAAACACTTTTCGCACTTGTGTTAGTGTTGAAAAACCACTTTTCGCACTTGTGTTAGTGTTGAAAAACCACTTTTCGCACTTGTGTTAGTGTTGAAAAACCACTTTTCGCACTTGTATTGGTGCAGGAAACCACTTTTGCACTTGTATAAGTGTGGAAAAAACACTTTTTGCACTTGTGATTGTGTTGAAAAACCTCTTTTCGCACTTGTGTTAGTGTTGAAAAACCACTTTTCGCATTTGTGTTAGTGTTGAAAAACCACTTTTCGCACTTGTGTTGGTGCAGGAAACCACTTTTGCACTTGTATTAGTGTGGAAAAAACACTTTTTGCACTTGTGATAGTGTTGAAAAACCACTTTTCGCACTTGTGTTAGTGTTGAAAAACCACTTTTTGCACTTGTGATAGTGTTGAAAAACCACTTTTTGCACTTGTGATAGTGTTGAAAAACCACTTTTCGCACTTGTGTTAGTGTTGAAAAACCACTTTTCGCACTTGTGTTTGTGTTGAAAAACCACTTTTCGCAATTGTGTTAGTGCAGGAAACCACTTTTGCAGTTGTATTAGTGTGGAAAAAACACTTTTCGCACTTGTGTTAGTGTTGAAAAACCACTTTTCGCACTTGTGTTAGTGTTGAAAAACCACTTTTCACACTTGTGTTAGTGTTGAAAAACCACATTTCGCACTTGTGTTAGTGTTGAAAAACCACTTTTCGCACTTGTGTTGGTGCAGGAAACCACTTTTGCACTTGTATTAGTGTGGAAAAAACACTTTTCGCACTTGTGTTAGTGTTGAAAAACCACTTTTCGCAATTGTGTTAGTGCAGGAAACCACTTTTGCAGTTGTATTAGTGTGGAAAAAACACTTTTCGCACTTGTGTTAGTGTTGAAAAACCACTTTTCGCTCTTGTGTTAGTGTTGAAAAACCACTTTTCGCACTTGTGTTAGTGTTGAAAAACCACTTTTCGCACTTGTGTTGGTGCAGGAAACCACTTTTGCACTTGTATTAGTGTGGAAAAAACACTTTTCGCACTTGTGTTAGTGTTGAAAAACCACTTTTCGCACTTGTGTTTGTGTTGAAAAACCACTTTTCGCAATTGTGTTAATGCAGGAAACCACTTTTGCAGTTGTATTAGTGTGGAAAAAACACTTTTCGCACTTGTGTTAGTGTTGAAAAACCACTTTTCGCACTTGTGTTAGTGTTGAAAAACCACTTTTCACACTTGTGTTAGTGTTGAAAAACCACATTTCGCACTTGTGTTAGTGTTGAAAAACCACTTTTCGCACTTGTGTTGGTGCAGGAAACCACTTTTGCACTTGTATTAGTGTGGAAAAAACACTTTTCGCACTTGTGTTAGTGTTGAAAAACCACTTTTCGCACTTGTGTTAGCGTTGAAAAACCACTTTTCGCACTTGTGTTAGTGTTGAAAAACCACTTTTCGCACTTGTGTTGGTGCAGGAAACCACTTTTGCACTTGTATTAGTGTGGAAAAAACACTTTTCGCACTTGTTAGTGTTGAAAAACCACTTTTCGCACTTGTGTTAGTGTTGAAAAACCACTTTTCGCACTTGTATTGGTGCAGGAAACCACTTTTGCACTTGTGTTAGTGTTGAAAAACCACTTTTCGCACTTGTATTGGTGCAGGAAACCACTTTTGCACTTGTGTTAGTGTTGAAAAACCACTTTTCGCACTTGTGTTAGTGTTGAAAAACCACTTTTCGCACTTGTGTTAGTGTTGAAAAACCACTTTTCGCACTTGTGTTGGTGCAGGAAACCACTTTTGCAGTTGTATTAGTGTGGAAAAATCACTTTTCGCACTTGTGTTAGTGTTGAAAAACCACTTTTCGCACTTGGGTTAGTGTTGAAAAACCACTTTTCGCACTTGTGTTAGTGTTGAAAAACCACTTTTCGCACTTGTGTTGGTGCAGGAAACCACATTTGCACTTGTATTAGTGTGGAAAAAACACTTTTTGCACTTGTGATAGTGTTGAAAAACCACTTTTCGCACTTGTGTTAGTGTTGAAAAACCACTTTTCGCACTTGTGATAGTGTTGAAAAACCACTTTTTGCACTTCTGTTAGTGTTGAAAAACCACTTTTCGCACTTGTGTTGGTGCAGGAAACCACATTTGCACTTGTATTAGTGTGGAAAAAACACTTTTTGCACTTGTGATAGTGTTGAAAAACCACTTTTCGCACTTGTGTTAGTGTTGAAAAACCACTTTTTGCACTTGTGATAGTGTTGAAAAACCACTTTTCGCACTTGTGTTAGTGTTGAAAAACCACTTTTCGCACTTGTGTTAGTGTTGAAAAACCACTTTTCGCACTTGTGTTAGTGTTGAAAAAACACTTTTCGCACTTGTGTTGGTGCAGGAAACCACTTTTGCACTTGTATTAGTGTGGAAAAAACACTTTTCGAACTTGTGTTAGTGTTGAAAAACCACTTTTCGCACTTGTGTTAGTGTTGAAAAACCACTTTTCGCACTTGTGTTAGTGTTGAAAAACCACTTTTCGCACTTGTGTTAGTGTTGAAAAAACACTTTTCGCACTTGTGTTGGTGCAGGAAACCACTTTTGCACTTGTATTAGTGTGGAAAAAACACTTTTTGCACTTGTGATAGTGTTGAAAAACCACTTTTCGCACTTGTGTTAGTGTTGAAAAAACACTTTTCGCACTTGTGTTAGTGTTGAAAAACCACTTTTCGCACTGGTGTTGATGCAGGAAACCACTTTTGCACTTGTATTAGTGTGGAAAAAACACTTTTTGCACTTGTGTTAGTGTTGAAAAACCACTTTTCGCACTTGTGTTAGTGTTGAAAAACCACTTTTCGCACTTGTGTTAGTGTTGAAAAACCACTTTTCGCAATTGTGTTAGTGCAGGAAACCACTTTTGCAGTTGTATTAGTGTGGAAAAAACACTTTTCGCACTTGTGTTAGTGTTGAAAAACCACTTTTCGCTCTTGTGTTAGTGTTGAAAAACCACTTTTCGCACTTGTGTTAGTGTTGAAAAACCACTTTTCGCACTTGTGTTGGTGCAGGAAACCACTTTTGCACTTGTATTAGTGTGGAAAAAACACTTTTCGCACTTGTGTTAGTGTTGAAAAACCACTTTTCGCACTTGTGTTTGTGTTGAAAAACCACTTTTCGCAATTGTGTTAATGCAGGAAACCACTTTTGCAGTTGTATTAGTGTGGAAAAAACACTTTTCGCACTTGTGTTAGTGTTGAAAAACCACTTTTCGCACTTGTGTTAGTGTTGAAAAACCACTTTTCACACTTGTGTTAGTGTTGAAAAACCACATTTCGCACTTGTGTTAGTGTTGAAAAACCACTTTTCGCACTTGTGTTAGTGTTGAAAAAACACTTTTCGCACTTGTGTTGGTGCAGGAAACCACTTTTGCACTTGTATTAGTGTGGAAAAAACACTTTTTGCACTTGTGATAGTGTTGAAAAACCACTTTTCGCACTTGTGTTAGTGTTGAAAAAACACTTTTCGCACTTGTGTTAGTGTTGAAAAACCACTTTTCGCACTGGTGTTGATGCAGGAAACCACTTTTGCACTTGTATTAGTGTGGAAAAAACACTTTTTGCACTTGTGTTAGTGTTGAAAAACCACTTTTCGCACTTGTGTTAGTGTTGAAAAACCACTTTTCGCACTTGTGTTAGTGTTGAAAAACCACTTTTCGCAATTGTGTTAGTGCAGGAAACCACTTTTGCAGTTGTATTAGTGTGGAAAAAACACTTTTCGCACTTGTGTTAGTGTTGAAAAACCACTTTTCGCTCTTGTGTTAGTGTTGAAAAACCACTTTTCGCACTTGTGTTAGTGTTGAAAAACCACTTTTCGCACTTGTGTTGGTGCAGGAAACCACTTTTGCACTTGTATTAGTGTGGAAAAAACACTTTTCGCACTTGTGTTAGTGTTGAAAAACCACTTTTCGCACTTGTGTTTGTGTTGAAAAACCACTTTTCGCAATTGTGTTAATGCAGGAAACCACTTTTGCAGTTGTATTAGTGTGGAAAAAAACACTTTTCGCACTTGTGTTAGTGTTGAAAAACCACTTTTCGCACTTGTGTTAGTGTTGAAAAACCACTTTTCACACTTGTGTTAGTGTTGAAAAACCACATTTCGCACTTGTGTTAGTGTTGAAAAACCACTTTTCGCACTTGTGTTGGTGCAGGAAACCACTTTTGCACTTGTATTAGTGTGGAAAAAAACACTTTTCGCACTTGTGTTAGTGTTGAAAAACCACTTTTCGCACTTGTGTTAGCGTTGAAAAACCACTTTTCGCACTTGTGTTAGTGTTGAAAAACCACTTTTCGCACTTGTGTTGGTGCAGGAAACCACTTTTGCACTTGTATTAGTGTGGAAAAAACACTTTTCGCACTTGTTAGTGTTGAAAAACCACTTTTCGCACTTGTGTTAGTGTTGAAAAAACCACTTTTCGCACTTGTATTGGTGCAGGAAACCACTTTTGCACTTGTATAAGTGTGGAAAAACACTTTTTGCACTTGTGATTGTGTTGAAAAACCTCTTTTCGCACTTGTGTTAGTGTTGAAAAACCACTTTTCGCATTTGTGTTAGTGTTGAAAAACCACTTTTCACACTTGTGTTGGTGCAGGAAACCACTTTTGCACTTGTATTAGTGTGGAAAAAACACTTTTCGCACTTGTGTTAGTGTTGAAAAACCACTTTTCGCTCTTGTGTTAGTGTTGAAAAACCACTTTTCGCACTTGTGTTAGAGTTGAAAAACCACTTTTCGCACTTGTGTTGGTGCAGGAAACCACTTTTGCACTTGTATTAGTGTGGAAAAAACACTTTTCGCACTTGTGTTAGTGTTGAAAAACCACTTTTCGCACTTGTGTTAGTGTTGAAAAACCACTTTTTGCACTTGTGTTAGTGTTGAAAAATCACTTTTCGCACTTGTGTTGGTGCAGGAAACCACTTTTGCACTTGTATTAGTGTGGAAAAAACACTTTTCGCACTTGTGTTAGTGTTGAAAAATCACTTTTCGCACTTGTGTTAGTGTTGAAAAACCACTTTTTGCACTTGTGTTGGTGCAGGAAACCACTTTTGCACTTATATTAGTGTGGAAAAAACACTTTTCGCACTTGTGTTAGTGTTGAAAAACCACTTTTCGCACTTGTGTTAGTGTTGAAAAACCACTTTTCGCACTTGTGTTGGTGCAGGAAACCACTTTTGCACTTGTATTAGTGTGGAAAAAACACTTTTCGCACTTGTGTTAGTGTTGAAAAACCACATTTCGCACTTGTGTTAGTGTTGAAAAACCACTTTTCGCATTTGTGTTGGTGCAGGAAACCACTTTTGCACTTGTATTAGTGTGGAAAACACTTTTCGCACTTGTGTTAGTGTTGAAAAACCACTTTTCGCACTTGTGTTAGTGTTGAAAAACCACATTTCGCACTTGTGTTGGTGCAGGAAACCACTTTTGCACTTGTATTAGTGTGGAAAAAACACTTTTCGCACTTGTGTTAGTGTTGAAAAATCACTTTTCGCACTTGTGTTAGTGTTGAAAAACCACTTTTGCACTTGTGTTGGTGCAGGAAACCACTTTTGGACTTATATTAGTGTGGAAAAACACTTTTCGCACTTTGTGTTAGTGTTGAAAAACCACTTTTCGCACTTGTGTTAGTGTTGAAAACCACTTTTCGCACTTGTGTTAGTGTTGAAAAACCACTTTCGCACTTGTATTGGTGCAGGAAACCACTTTTGCACTTGTATAAGTGTGGAAAAAACACTTTTTGCACTTGTGATTGTGTTGAAAACCTCTTTTCGCACTTGTGTAGTGTTGAAAAACCACTTTTCGCATTTGTGTTAGTGTTGAAAAACCACTTTTCGCACTTGTGTTGTGCAGGAAACCACTTTTGCACTTGTATTAGTGTGGAAAAAACACTTTTTGCACTTGTGATAGTGTTGAAAAACCACTTTTCGCACTTGTGTTAGTGTTGAAAACCACTTTTTGCACTTGTGATAGTGTTGAAAACACTTTTGCACTTGTGATAGTGTTGAAAAACCACTTTTCGCACTTGTGTTAGTGTTGAAAACCACTTTTCGCACTTGTGTTTGTGTTGAAAAACCACTTTTCGCAATTGTGTTAGTGCAGGAAACCACTTTTGCAGTTGTATTAGTGGGGAAAAAACACTTTTCGCACTTGTGTTAGTGTTGAAAAAACCACTTTTCGCACTTGTGTTAGTGTTGAAAAAACCACTTTTCACACTTGTGTTAGTGTTGAAAAACCACATTTCGCACTTGTGTTAGTGTTGAAAAACCACTTTTCGCACTTGTGTTGGTGCAGGAAACCACTTTTGCACTTGTATTAGTGTGGAAAAAACACTTTTCGCACTTGTGTTAGTGTTTGAAAAACCACTTTTCGCAATTGTGTTAGTGCAGGAAACCACTTTTGCAGTTGTATTAGTGTGGAAAAAACACTTTTCGCACTTGTGTTAGTGTTGAAAAACCACTTTTCGCTCTTGTGTTAGTGTTGAAAACCACTTTTCGCACTTGTGTTAGTGTTGAAAACCACTTTTCGCACTTGTGTTGGTGCAGGAAACCACTTTTGCACTTGTATTAGTGTGGAAAAAACACTTTTCGCACTTGTGTTAGTGTTGAAAAACCACTTTTCGCACTTGTGTTTGTGTTGAAAACCACTTTCGCAATTGTGTTAATGCAGGAAACCACTTTTGCAGTTGTATTAGTGTGGAAAAAAACACTTTTCGCACTTGTGTTAGTGTTGAAAAACCACTTTTCGCACTTGTGTTAGTGTTGAAAAAACCACTTTTCACACTTGTGTTAGTGTTGAAAAACCACATTTCGCACTTGTGTTAGTGTTGAAAAACCACTTTTCGCACTTGTGTTGGTGCAGGAAACCACTTTTGCACTTGTATTAGTGTGGAAAAAACACTTTTCGCACTTGTGTTAGTGTTGAAAAACCACTTTTCGCACTTGTGTTAGCGTTGAAAAACCACTTTTCGCACTTGTGTTAGTGTTGAAAAACCACTTTTCGCACTTGTGTTGGTGCAGGAAACCACTTTTGCACTTGTATTAGTGTGGAAAAAACACTTTTCGCACTTGTTAGTGTTGAAAAACCACTTTTCGCACTTGTGTTAGTGTTGAAAAACCACTTTTCGCACTTGTATTGGTGCAGGAAACCACTTTTGCACTTGTATAAGTGTGGAAAAAACACTTTTTGCACTTGTGATTGTGTTGAAAAACCTCTTTTCGCACTTGTGTTAGTGTTGAAAAACCACTTTTCGCATTTGTGTTAGTGTTGAAAACCACTTTTCGCACTTGTGTTGGTGCAGGAAACCACTTTTGCACTTGTATTAGTGTGGAAAAAACACTTTTCGCACTTGTGTTAGTGTTGAAAAACCACTTTTCGCTCTTGTGTTAGTGTTGAAAACCACTTTCGCACTTGTGTAGAGTTGAAAAACACTTTTCGCACTTGTGTTGGTGCAGGAAACCACTTTTGCACTTGTATTAGTGTGGAAAAAACACTTTTCGCACTTGTGTTAGTGTTGAAAAACCACTTTTCGCACTTGTGTTAGTGTTGAAAAACCACTTTTTGCACTTGTGTTAGTGTTGAAAAATCACTTTTCGCACTTGTGTTGGTGCAGGAAACCACTTTTGCACTTGTATTAGTGTGGAAAAAACACTTTTCGCACTTGTGTTAGTGTTGAAAAATCACTTTTCGCACTTGTGTTAGTGTTGAAAAACCACTTTTTGCACTTGTGTTGGTGCAGGAAACACTTTTGCACTTATATTAGTGTGGAAAAAACACTTTTCGCACTTGTGTTAGTGTTGAAAAACCACTTTTCGCACTTGTGTTAGTGTGAAAACCACTTTTCGCACTTGTGGTTGGTGCAGAAACCACTTTTGCACTTGTATTAGTGTGGAAAAAACACTTTTCGCACTTGTGGTTAGTGTTGAAAAACCACATTTCGCACTTGTGTTAGTGTTGAAAAACCACTTTTCGCATTTGTGTTGGTGCAGGAAACCACTTTTGCACTTGTATTAGTGTGGAAAAAACACTTTTCGCACTTGTGTTAGTGTTGAAAAACCACTTTTCGCACTTGTGTTAGTGTTGAAAAACCACTTTTCGCACTTGTGTTGGTGCAGGAAACCACTTTTGCACTTGTATTAGTGTGGAAAAAACACTTTTCGCACTTGTGTTAGTGTTGAAAAATCACTTTTCGCACTTGTGTTAGTGTTGAAAAACCACTTTTTGCACTTGTGTTGGTGCAGGAAACCACTTTTGGACTTATATTAGTGTGGAAAAAACACTTTTCGCACTTGTGTTAGTGTTGAAAAACCACTTTTCGCACTTGTGCTAGTGTTGAAAAACCACTTTTCGCACTTGTGTTAGTGTTGAAAAACCACTTTTCGCACTTGTATTGGTGCAGGAAACCACTTTTGCACTTGTATAAGTGTGGAAAAAACACTTTTTGCACTTGTGATTGTGTTGAAAAACCTCTTTTCGCACTTGTGTTAGTGTTGAAAAACCACTTTTCGCATTTGTGTTAGTGTTGAAAAACCACTTTTCGCACTTGTGTTGGTGCAGGAAACCACTTTTGCACTTGTATTAGTGTGGAAAAAACACTTTTTGCACTTGTGATAGTGTTGAAAAACCACTTTTCGCACTTGTGTTAGTGTTGAAAAACCACTTTTCGCACTTGTGATAGTGTTGAAAAACCACTTTTTGCACTTGTGATAGTGTTGAAAAACCACTTTTCGCACTTGTGTTAGTGTTGAAAAACCACTTTTCGCACTTGTGTTTGTGTTGAAAAACCACTTTTCGCAATTGTGTTAGTGCAGGAAACCACTTTTGCAGTTGTATTAGTGTGGAAAAAACACTTTTCGCACTTGTGTTAGTGTTGAAAAACCACTTTTCGCACTTGTGTTAGTGTTGAAAAACCACTTTTCACACTTGTGTTAGTGTTGAAAAACCACATTTCGCACTTGTGTTAGTGTTGAAAAACCACTTTTCGCACTTGTGTTGGTGCAGGAAACCACTTTTGCACTTGTATTAGTGTGGAAAAAACACTTTTCGCACTTGTGTTAGTGTTGAAAAACCACTTTTCGCACTTGTGTTAGCGTTGAAAAACCACTTTTCGCACTTGTGTTAGTGTTGAAAAACCACTTTTCGCACTTGTGTTGGTGCAGGAAACCACTTTTGCACTTGTATTAGTGTGGAAAAAACACTTTTCGCACTTGTTAGTGTTGAAAAACCACTTTTCGCACTTGTGTTAGTGTTGAAAAACCACTTTTCGCTCTTGTGTTAGTGTTGAAAAACCACTTTTCGCACTTGTGTTAGTGTTGAAAAACCACTTTTCGCACTTGTGTTGGTGCAGGAAACCACTTTTGCACTTGTATTAGTGTGGAAAAAACACTTTTCGCACTTGTGTTAGTGTTGAAAAACCACTTTTCGCACTTGTGTTTGTGTTGAAAAACCACTTTTCGCAATTGTGTTAATGCAGGAAACCACTTTTGCAGTTGTATTAGTGTGGAAAAAACACTTTTCGCACTTGTGTTAGTGTTGAAAAACCACTTTTCGCACTTGTGTTAGTGTTGAAAAACCACTTTTCACACTTGTGTTAGTGTTGAAAAACCACATTTCGCACTTGTGTTAGTGTTGAAAAACCACTTTTCGCACTTGTGTTGGTGCAGGAAACCACTTTTGCACTTGTATTAGTGTGGAAAAAACACTTTTCGCACTTGTGTTAGTGTTGAAAAACCACTTTTCGCACTTGTGTTAGCGTTGAAAAACCACTTTTCGCACTTGTGTTAGTGTTGAAAAACCACTTTTCGCACTTGTGTTGGTGCAGGAAACCACTTTTGCACTTGTATTAGTGTGGAAAAAACACTTTTCGCACTTGTTAGTGTTGAAAAACCACTTTTCGCACTTGTGTTAGTGTTGAAAAACCACTTTTCGCACTTGTATTGGTGCAGGAAACCACTTTTGCACTTGTATAAGTGTGGAAAAAACACTTTTTGCACTTGTGATTGTGTTGAAAAACCTCTTTTCGCACTTGTGTTAGTGTTGAAAAACCACTTTTCGCATTTGTGTTAGTGTTGAAAAACCACTTTTCGCACTTGTGTTGGTGCAGGAAACCACTTTTGCACTTGTATTAGTGTGGAAAAAACACTTTTCGCACTTGTGTTAGTGTTGAAAAACCACTTTTCGCTCTTGTGTTAGTGTTGAAAAACCACTTTTCGCACTTGTGTTAGAGTTGAAAAACCACTTTTCGCACTTGTGTTGGTGCAGGAAACCACTTTTGCACTTGTATTAGTGTGGAAAAAACACTTTTCGCACTTGTGTTAGTGTTGAAAAACCACTTTTCGCACTTGTGTTAGTGTTGAAAAACCACTTTTTGCACTTGTGTTAGTGTTGAAAAATCACTTTTCGCACTTGTGTTGGTGCAGGAAACCACTTTTGCACTTGTATTAGTGTGGAAAAAACACTTTTCGCACTTGTGTTAGTGTTGAAAAATCACTTTTCGCACTTGTGTTAGTGTTGAAAAACCACTTTTTGCACTTGTGTTGGTGCAGGAAACCACTTTTGCACTTATATTAGTGTGGAAAAAACACTTTTCGCACTTGTGTTAGTGTTGAAAAACCACTTTTCGCACTTGTGTTAGTGTTGAAAAACCACTTTTCGCACTTGTGTTGGTGCAGGAAACCACTTTTGCACTTGTATTAGTGTGGAAAAAACACTTTTCGCACTTGTGTTAGTGTTGAAAAACCACATTTCGCACTTGTGTTAGTGTTGAAAAACCACTTTTCGCATTTGTGTTGGTGCAGGAAACCACTTTTGCACTTGTATTAGTGTGGAAAAAACACTTTTCGCACTTGTGTTAGTGTTGAAAAACCACTTTTCGCACTTGTGTTAGTGTTGAAAAACCACTTTTCGCACTTGTGTTGGTGCAGGAAACCACTTTTGCACTTGTATTAGTGTGGAAAAAACACTTTTCGCACTTGTGTTAGTGTTGAAAAATCACTTTTCGCACTTGTGTTAGTGTTGAAAAACCACTTTTTGCACTTGTGTTGGTGCAGGAAACCACTTTTGGACTTATATTAGTGTGGAAAAAACACTTTTCGCACTTGTGTTAGTGTTGAAAAACCACTTTTCGCACTTGTGTTAGTGTTGAAAAACCACTTTTCGCACTTGTGTTAGTGTTGAAAAACCACTTTTCGCACTTGTATTGGTGCAGGAAACCACTTTTGCACTTGTATAAGTGTGGAAAAAACACTTTTTGCACTTGTGATTGTGTTGAAAAACCTCTTTTCGCACTTGTGTTAGTGTTGAAAAACCACTTTTCGCATTTGTGTTAGTGTTGAAAAACCACTTTTCGCACTTGTGTTGGTGCAGGAAACCACTTTTGCACTTGTATTAGTGTGGAAAAAACACTTTTTGCACTTGTGATAGTGTTGAAAAACCACTTTTCGCACTTGTGTTAGTGTTGAAAAACCACTTTTCGCACTTGTGATAGTGTTGAAAAACCACTTTTTGCACTTGTGATAGTGTTGAAAAACCACTTTTCGCACTTGTGTTAGTGTTGAAAAACCACTTTTCGCACTTGTGTTTGTGTTGAAAAACCACTTTTCGCAATTGTGTTAGTGCAGGAAACCACTTTTGCAGTTGTATTAGTGTGGAAAAAACACTTTTCGCACTTGTGTTAGTGTTGAAAAACCACTTTTCGCACTTGTGTTAGTGTTGAAAAACCACTTTTCACACTTGTGTTAGTGTTGAAAAACCACATTTCGCACTTGTGTTAGTGTTGAAAAACCACTTTTCGCACTTGTGTTGGTGCAGGAAACCACTTTTGCACTTGTATTAGTGTGGAAAAAACACTTTTCGCACTTGTGTTAGTGTTGAAAAACCACTTTTCGCACTTGTGTTAGCGTTGAAAAACCACTTTTCGCACTTGTGTTAGTGTTGAAAAACCACTTTTCGCACTTGTGTTGGTGCAGGAAACCACTTTTGCACTTGTATTAGTGTGGAAAAAACACTTTTCGCACTTGTTAGTGTTGAAAAACCACTTTTCGCACTTGTGTTAGTGTTGAAAAACCACTTTTCGCACTTGTATTGGTGCAGGAAACCACTTTTGCACTTGCATAAGTGTGGAAAAAACACTTTTCGCACTTGTGTTAGTGTTGAAAAACCACTTTTCGCTCTTGTGTTAGTGTTGAAAAACCACTTTTCGCACTTGTGTTAGTGTTGAAAAACCACTTTTCGCACTTGTGTTGGTGCAGGAAACCACTTTTGCACTTGTATAAGTGTGGAAAAAACACTTTTCGCACTTGTGTTAGTGTTGAAAAACCACTTTTCGCACTTGTGTTAGTGTTGAAAAACCACTTTTCGCACTTGTGTTAGTGTTGAAAAACCACTTTTCGCACTTGTGTTGGTGCAGGAAACCACTTTTGCACTTGTATTAGTGTGGAAAAAACACTTTTCGCACTTGTGTTAGTGTTGAAAAACCACATTTCGCACTTGTGTTAGTGTTGAAAAACCACTTTTCGCATTTGTGTTGGTGCAGGAAACCACTTTTGCACTTGTATTAGTGTGGAAAAAACACTTTTCGCACTTGTGTTAGTGTTGAAAAACCACTTTTCGCACTTGTGTTAGTGTTGAAAAACCACTTTTCGCACTTGTGTTAGTGTTGAAAAACCACTTTTCGCACTTGTGTTGGTGCAGGAAACCACTTTTGCAGTTGTATTAGTGTGGAAAAATCACTTTTCGCACTTGTGTTAGTGTTGAAAAACCACTTTTCGCACTTGGGTTAGTGTTGAAAAACCACTTTTCGCACTTGTGTTAGTGTTGAAAAACCACTTTTCGCACTTGTGTTGGTGCAGGAAACCACATTTGCACTTGTATTAGTGTGGAAAAAACACTTTTTGCACTTGTGATAGTGTTGAAAAACCACTTTTCGCACTTGTGTTAGTGTTGAAAAACCACTTTTCGCACTTGTGATAGTGTTGAAAAACCACTTTTTGCACTTCTGTTAGTGTTGAAAAACCACTTTTCGCACTTGTGTTGGTGCAGGAAACCACATTTGCACTTGTATTAGTGTGGAAAAAACACTTTTTGCACTTGTGATAGTGTTGAAAAACCACTTTTCGCACTTGTGTTAGTGTTGAAAAACCACTTTTTGCACTTGTGATAGTGTTGAAAAACCACTTTTCGCAATTGTGTTAGTGCAGGAAACCACTTTTGCAGTTGTATTAGTGTGGAAAAAACACTTTTCGCACTTGTGTTAGTGTTGAAAAACCACTTTTCGCTCTTGTGTTAGTGTTGAAAAACCACTTTTCGCACTTGTGTTAGTGTTGAAAAACCACTTTTCGCACTTGTGTTGGTGCAGGAAACCACTTTTGCACTTGTATTAGTGTGGAAAAAACACTTTTCGCACTTGTGTTAGTGTTGAAAAACCACTTTTCGCACTTGTGTTTGTGTTGAAAAACCACTTTTCGCAATTGTGTTAGTGCAGGAAACCACTTTTGCAGTTGTATTAGTGTGGAAAAAACACTTTTCGCACTTGTGTTAGTGTTGAAAAACCACTTTTCGCACTTGTGTTAGTGTTGAAAAACCACTTTTCACACTTGTGTTAGTGTTGAAAAACCACATTTCGCACTTGTGTTAGTGTTGAAAAACCACTTTTCGCACTTGTGTTGGTGCAGGAAACCACTTTTGCACTTGTATTAGTGTGGAAAAAACACTTTTCGCACTTGTGTTAGTGTTGAAAAACCACTTTTCGCACTTGTGTTAGCATTGAAAAACCACTTTTCGCACTTGTGTTAGTGTTGAAAAACCACTTTTCGCACTTGTGTTGGTGCAGGAAACCACTTTTGCACTTGTATTAGTGTGGAAAAAACACTTTTCGCACTTGTTAGTGTTGAAAAACCACTTTTCGCACTTGTGTTAGTGTTGAAAAACCACTTTTCGCACTTGTATTGGTGCAGGAAACCACTTTTGCACTTGTATAAGTGTGGAAAAAACACTTTTTGCACTTGTGATTGTGTTGAAAAACCTCTTTTCGCACTTGTGTTAGTGTTGAAAAACCACTTTTCGAATTTGTGTTAGTGTTGAAAAACCACTTTTCGCACTTGTGTTGGTGCAGGAAACCACTTTTTGCACTTCTGTTAGTGTGGAAAAAACACTTTTCGCACTTGTGTTGGTGCAGGAAACCACATTTGCACTTGTATTAGTGTGGAAAAAACACTTTTTGCACTTGTGATAGTGTTGAAAAACCACTTTTCGCACTTGTGTTAGTGTTGAAAAACCACTTTTTGCACTTGTGATAGTGTTGAAAAACCACTTTTCGCAATTGTGTTAGTGCAGGAAACCACTTTTGCAGTTGTATTAGTGTGGAAAAAACACTTTTCGCACTTGTGTTAGTGTTGAAAAACCACTTTTCGCTCTTGTGTTAGTGTTGAAAAACCACTTTTCGCACTTGTGTTAGTGTTGAAAAACCACTTTTCGCACTTGTGTTGGTGCAGGAAACCACTTTTGCACTTGTATTAGTGTGGAAAAAACACTTTTCGCACTTGTGTTAGTGTTGAAAAACCACTTTTCGCACTTGTGTTTGTGTTGAAAAACCACTTTTCGCAATTGTGTTAGTGCAGGAAACCACTTTTGCAGTTGTATTAGTGTGGAAAAAACACTTTTCGCACTTGTGTTAGTGTTGAAAAACCACTTTTCGCACTTGTGTTAGTGTTGAAAAACCACTTTTCACACTTGTGTTAGTGTTGAAAAACCACATTTCGCACTTGTGTTAGTGTTGAAAAACCACTTTTCGCACTTGTGTTGGTGCAGGAAACCACTTTTGCACTTGTATTAGTGTGGAAAAAACACTTTTCGCACTTGTGTTAGTGTTGAAAAACCACTTTTCGCACTTGTGTTAGCATTGAAAAACCACTTTTCGCACTTGTGTTAGTGTTGAAAAACCACTTTTCGCACTTGTGTTGGTGCAGGAAACCACTTTTGCACTTGTATTAGTGTGGAAAAAACACTTTTCGCACTTGTTAGTGTTGAAAAACCACTTTTCGCACTTGTGTTAGTGTTGAAAAACCACTTTTCGCACTTGTATTGGTGCAGGAAACCACTTTTGCACTTGTATAAGTGTGGAAAAAACACTTTTTGCACTTGTGATTGTGTTGAAAAACCTCTTTTCGCACTTGTGTTAGTGTTGAAAAACCACTTTTCGAATTTGTGTTAGTGTTGAAAAACCACTTTTCGCACTTGTGTTGGTGCAGGAAACCACTTTTGCACTTGTATTAGTGTGGAAAAAACACTTTTCGCACTTGTGTTAGTGTTGAAAAACCACTTTTCGCTCTTGTGTTAGTGTTGAAAAACCACTTTTCGCACTTGTGTTGGTGCAGGAAACCACTTTTGCACTTGTATTAGTGTGGAAAAAACACTTTTCGCACTTGTGTTAGTGTTGAAAAACCACTTTTCGCACTTGTGTTAGTGTTGAAAAACCACTTTTTGCACTTGTGTTAGTGTTGAAAAATCACTTTTCGCACTTGTGTTGGTGCAGGAAACCACTTTTGCACTTGTATTAGTGTGGAAAAAACACTTTTCGCACTTGTGTTAGTGTTGAAAAATCACTTTTCGCACTTGTGTTAGTGTTGAAAAACCACTTTTTGCACTTGTGTTGGTGCAGGAAACCACTTTTGCACTTATATTAGTGTGGAAAAAACACTTTTCGCACTTGTGTTAGTGTTGAAAAACCACTTTTCGCACTTGTGTTAGTGTTGAAAAACCACTTTTCGCACTTGTGTTAGTGTTGAAAAACCACTTTTCGCACTTGTGTTGGTGCAGGAAACCACTTTTGCACTTGTGTTAGTGTTGAAAAACCACTTTTCGCACTTGTGTTAGTGTTGAAAAACCACTTTTCGCACTTGTGTTAGTGTTGAAAAACCACTTTTCGCAATTGTGTTAGTGCAGGAAACCACTTTTGCAGTTGTATTAGTGTGGAAAAAACCACTTTTCGCACTTGTGTTAGTGTTGAAAAACCACTTTTCGCTCTTGTGTTAGTGTTGAAAAACCACTTTTCGCACTTGTGTTAGTGTTGAAAAACCACTTTTCGCACTTGTGTTGGTGCAGGAAACCACTTTTGCACTTGTATTAGTGTGGAAAAAACACTTTTCGCACTTGTGTTAGTGTTGAAAAACCACTTTTCGCACTTGTGTTTGTGTTGAAAAACCACTTTTCGCAATTGTGTTAGTGCAGGAAACCACTTTTGCAGTTGTATTAGTGTGGAAAAAACACTTTTCGCACTTGTGTTAGTGTTGAAAAACCACTTTTCGCAATTGTGTTAGTGCAGGAAACCACTTTTGCAGTTGTATTAGTGTGGAAAAAACACTTTTCGCACTTGTGTTAGTGTTGAAAAACCACTTTTCGCTCTTGTGTTAGTGTTGAAAAACCACTTTTCGCACTTGTGTTAGTGTTGAAAAACCACTTTTCGCACTTGTGTTGGTGCAGGAAACCACTTTTGCACTTGTATTAGTGTGGAAAAAACACTTTTCGCACTTGTGTTAGTGTTGAAAAACCACTTTTCGCACTTGTGTTTGTGTTGAAAAACCACTTTTCGCAATTGTGTTAGTGCAGGAAACCACTTTTGCAGTTGTATTAGTGTGGAAAAAACACTTTTCGCACTTGTGTTAGTGTTGAAAAACCACTTTTCGCACTTGTGTTGGTGCAGGAAACCACTTTTGCACTTGTATTAGTGTGGAAAAAACACTTTTCGCACTTGTGTTAGTGTTGAAAAACCACATTTCGCACTTGTGTTAGTGTTGAAAAACCACTTTTCGCATTTGTGTTGGTGCAGGAAACCACTTTTGCACTTGTATTAGTGTGGAAAAAACACTTTTCGCACTTGTGTTAGTGTTGAAAAACCACTTTTCGCATTTGTGTTGGTGCAGGAAACCACTTTTGCACTTGTATTAGTGTGGAAAAACCACTTTTCGCTCTTGTGTTAGTGTTGAAAAACCACTTTTCGCACTTGTGTTAGTGTTGAAAAACCACTTTTCGCACTTGTGTTGGTGCAGGAAACCACTTTTGCACTTGTATTAGTGTGGAAAAAACACTTTTCGCACTTGTGTTAGTGTTGAAAAACCACTTTTCGCACTTGTGTTTGTGTTGAAAAACCACTTTTCGCAATTGTGTTAGTGCAGGAAACCACTTTTGCAGTTGTATTAGTGTGGAAAAACCACTTTTCGCACTTGTGTTAGTGTTGAAAAACCACTTTTCGCACTTGTGTTGGTGCAGGAAACCACTTTTGCACTTGTATTAGTGTGGAAAAAACACTTTTCGCACTTGTGTTAGTGTTGAAAAACCACATTTCTCACTTGTGTTAGTGTTGAAAAACCACTTTTCGCATTTGTGTTGGTGCAGGAAACCACTTTTGCACTTGTATTAGTGTGGAAAAAACACTTTTCGCACTTGTGTTAGTGTTGAAAAACCACCTTTCGCACTTGTGTTAGTGTTGAAAAACCACTTTTCGCACTTGTGTTGGTGCAGGAAACCACTTTTGCAGTTGTATTAGTGTGGAAAAATCACTTTTCGCACTTGTGTTAGTGTTGAAAAACCACTTTTCGCACTTGTATTGGTGCAGGAAACCACTTTTGCACTTGTATAAGTGTGGAAAAAACACTTTTTGCACTTGTGATTGTGTTGAAAAACCTCTTTTCGCACTTGTGTTAGTGTTGAAAAACCACTTTTCGCACTTGTGATAGTGTTGAAAAACCACTTTTCGCACTTCTGTTAGTGTTGAAAAACCACTTTTCGCACTTGTATTGGTGCAGGAAACCACATTTGCACTTGTATTAGTGTGGAAAAAACACTTTTTGCACTTGTGATAGTGTTGAAAAACCACTTTTCGCACTTGTGTTAGTGTTGAAAAACCACTTTTTGCACTTGTGATAGTGTTGAAAAACCACTTTTTGCACTTGTGATAGTGTTGAAAAACCACTTTTCGCACTTGTGTTAGTGTTGAAAAACCACTTTTCGCACTTGTGTTTGTGTTGAAAAACCACTTTTCGCAATTGTGTTAGTGCAGGAAACCACTTTTGCAGTTGTATTAGTGTGGAAAAAACACTTTTCGCACTTGTGTTAGTGTTGAAAAACCACTTTTCGCACTTGTGTTAGTGTTGAAAAACCACTTTTCGCACTTGTGTTAGTGTTGAAAAACCACTTTTCACACTTGTGTTAGTGTTGAAAAACCACATTTCGCACTTGTGTTAGTGTTGAAAAACCACTTTTCGCACTTGTGTTGGTGCAGGAAACCACTTTTGCACTTGTATTAGTGTGGAAAAAACACTTTTCGCACTTGTGTTAGTGTTGAAAAACCACTTTTCGCACTTGTGTTAGCGTTGAAAAACCACTTTTCGCACTTGTGTTAGTGTTGAAAAACCACTTTTCACACTTGTGTTGGTGCAGGAAACCACTTTTGCACTTGTATTAGTGTGGAAAAAACACTTTTCGCACTTGTTAGTGTTGAAAAACCACTTTTCGCACTTGTGTTAGTGTTGAAAAACCACTTTTCGCACTTGTATTGGTGCAGGAAACCACTTTTGCACTTGTATAAGTGTGGAAAAAACACTTTTCGCACTTGTGTTAGTGTTGAAAAACCACTTTTCGCTCTTGTGTTAGTGTTGAAAAACCACTTTTCGCACTTGTGTTAGTGTTGAAAAACCACTTTTCGCACTTGTGTTGGTGCAGGAAACCACTTTTGCACTTGTATAAGTGTGGAAAAAACACTTTTCGCACTTGTGTTAGTGTTGAAAAACCACTTTTCGCACTTGTGTTAGTGTTGAAAAACCACTTTTCGCACTTGTGTTAGTGTTGAAAAACCACTTTTCGCACTTGTGTTGGTGCAGGAAACCACTTTTGCACTTGTATTAGTGTGGAAAAAACACTTTTCGCACTTGTGTTAGTGTTGAAAAACCACTTTTCGCACTTGTGTTAGTGTTGAAAAACCACTTTTCGCACTTGTGTTGGTGCAGGAAACCACTTTTGCAGTTGTATTAGTGTGGAAAAATCACTTTTCGCACTTGTGTTAGTGTTGAAAAACCACTTTTCGCACTTGGGTTAGTGTTGAAAAACCACTTTTCGCACTTGTGTTAGTGTTGAAAAACCACTTTTCGCACTTGTGTTGGTGCAGGAAACCACATTTGCACTTGTATTAGTGTGGAAAAAACACTTTTTGCACTTGTGATAGTGTTGAAAAACCACTTTTCGCACTTGTGTTAGTGTTGAAAAACCACTTTTCGCACTTGTGATAGTGTTGAAAAACCACTTTTTGCACTTCTGTTAGTGTTGAAAAACCACTTTTCGCACTTGTGTTGGTTCAGGAAACCACATTTGCACTTGTATTAGTGTGGAAAAAACACTTTTTGCACTTGTGATAGTGTTGAAAAACCACTTTTCGCACTTGTGTTAGTGTTGAAAAACCACTTTTTGCACTTGTGATAGTGTTGAAAAACCACTTTTCGCACTTGTGTTAGTGTTGAAAAACCACTTTTCGCACTTGTGTTAGTGTTGAAAAACCACTTTTCGCACTTGTGTTAGTGTTGAAAAAACACTTTTCGCACTTGTGTTGGTGCAGGAAACCACTTTTGCACTTGTATTAGTGTGGAAAAACACTTTTCGAACTTGTGTTAGTGTTGAAAAACCACTTTTCGCACTTGTGTTAGTGTTGAAAAACCACTTTTTGCACTTGTGTTAGTGTTGAAAAACCACTTTTCGCACTTGTGTTAGTGTTGAAAAAACACTTTTCGCACTTGTGTTGGTGCAGGAAACCACTTTTGCACTTGTATTAGTGTGGAAAAAACACTTTTTGCACTTGTGATAGTGTTGAAAAACCACTTTTCGCACTTGTGTTAGTGTTGAAAAAACACTTTTCGCACTTGTGTTAGTGTTGAAAAACCACTTTTTGCACTGGTGTTGATGCAGGAAACCACTTTTGCACTCGTATTAGTGTGGAAAAAACACTTTTTGCACTTGTGTTAGTGTTGAAAAACCACTTTTCGCACTTGTGTTAGTGTTGAAAAACCACTTTTCGCACTTGTGTTAGTGTTGAAAAACCACTTTTCGCAATTGTGTTAGTGCAGGAAACCACTTTTGCAGTTGTATTAGTGTGGAAAAAACACTTTTCGCACTTGTGTTAGTGTTGAAAAACCACTTTTCGCTCTTGTGTTAGTGTTGAAAAACCACTTTTCGCACTTGTGTTAGTGTTGAAAAACCACTTTTCGCACTTGTGTTGGTGCAGGAAACCACTTTTGCACTTGTATTAGTGTGGAAAAAACACTTTTCGCACTTGTGTTAGTGTTGAAAAACCACTTTTCGCACTTGTGTTTGTGTTGAAAAACCACTTTTCGCAATTGTGTTAGTGCAGGAAACCACTTTTGCAGTTGTATTAGTGTGGAAAAAACACTTTTCGCACTTGTGTTAGTGTTGAAAAACCACTTTTCGCACTTGTGTTGGTGTTGAAAAACCACTTTTCACACTTGTGTTAGTGTTGAAAAACCACATTTCGCACTTGTGTTAGTGTTGAAAAACCACTTTTCGCACTTGTGTTGGTGCAGGAAACCACTTTTGCACTTGTATTAGTGTGGAAAAAACACTTTTCGTACTTGTGTTAGTGTTGAAAAAACACTTTTCGCACTTGTGTTAGCGTTGAAAAACCACCTTTCGCACTTGTGTTAGTGTTGAAAAACCACTTTTCGCACTTGTGTTGGTGCAGGAAACCACTTTTGCAGTTGTATTAGTGTGGAAAAATCACTTTTCGCACTTGTGTTAGTGTTGAAAAACCACTTTTCGCACTTGTGTTAGTGTTGAAAAACCACTTTTCACACTTGTGTTAGTGTTGAAAAACCACATTTCGCACTTGTGTTAGTGTTGAAAAACCACTTTTCGCACTTGTGTTGGTGCAGGAAACCACTTTTGCACTTGTATTAGTGTGGAAAAAACACTTTTCGTACTTGTGTTAGTGTTGAAAAAACACTTTTCGCACTTGTGTTAGCGTTGAAAAACCACCTTTCGCACTTGTGTTAGTGTTGAAAAACCACTTTTCGCACTTGTGTTGGTGCAGGAAACCACTTTTGCAGTTGTATTAGTGTGGAAAAATCACTTTTCGCACTTGTGTTAGTGTTGAAAAACCA
This sequence comes from Myxine glutinosa, assembly GCF_964187855.1. Lineage (NCBI taxonomy): Eukaryota > Metazoa > Chordata > Myxini > Myxiniformes > Myxinidae > Myxine > Myxine glutinosa. Next base: position 245,121 of record NW_027616431.1, on the reverse strand, counting down.
CTTTTCGCACTTGTATTGGTGCAGGAAACCACTTTTGCACTTGTATAAGTGTGGAAAAAACACTTTTTGCACTTGTGATTGTGTTGAAAAACCTCTTTTCGCACTTGTGTTAGTGTTGAAAAACCACTTTTCGCACTTGTGATAGTGTTGAAAAACCACTTTTCGCACTTCTGTTAGTGTTGAAAAACCACTTTTCGCACTTGTATTGGTGCAGGAAACCACATTTGCACTTGTATTAGTGTGGAAAAAACACTTTTTGCACTTGTGATAGTGTTGAAAAACCACTTTTCGCACTTGTGTTAGTGTTGAAAAACCACTTTTTGCACTTGTGATAGTGTTGAAAAACCACTTTTTGCACTTGTGATAGTGTTGAAAAACCACTTTTCGCACTTGTGTTAGTGTTGAAAAACCACTTTTCGCACTTGTGTTTGTGTTGAAAAACCACTTTTCGCAATTGTGTTAGTGCAGGAAACCACTTTTGCAGTTGTATTAGTGTGGAAAAAACACTTTTCGCACTTGTGTTAGTGTTGAAAAACCACTTTTCGCACTTGTGTTAGTGTTGAAAAACCACTTTTCGCACTTGTGTTAGTGTTGAAAAACCACTTTTCACACTTGTGTTAGTGTTGAAAAACCACATTTCGCACTTGTGTTAGTGTTGAAAAACCACTTTTCGCACTTGTGTTGGTGCAGGAAACCACTTTTGCACTTGTATTAGTGTGGAAAAAACACTTTTCGCACTTGTGTTAGTGTTGAAAAACCACTTTTCGCACTTGTGTTAGCGTTGAAAAACCACTTTTCGCACTTGTGTTAGTGTTGAAAAACCACTTTTGCACTTGTATAAGTGTGGAAAAAACACTTTTTGCACTTGTGATTGTGTTGAAGAACCTCTTTTCGCACTTGTGTTAGTGTTGAAAAACCACTTTTCGAATTTGTGTTAGTGTTGAAAAACCACTTTTCGCACTTGTGTTGGTGCAGGAAACCACTTTTGCACTTGTATTAGTGTGGAAAAAACACTTTTCGCACTTGTGTTAGTGTTGAAAAACCACTTTTCGCTCTTGTGTTAGTGTTGAAAAACCACTTTTCGCACTTGTGTTAGAGTTGAAAAACCACTTTTCGCACTTGTGTTGGTGCAGGAAACCACTTTTGCACTTGTATTAGTGTGGAAAAAACACTTTTCGCACTTGTGTTAGTGTTGAAAAACCACTTTTCGCACTTGTGTTAGTGTTGAAAAACCACTTTTTGCACTTGTGTTAGTGTTGAAAAATCACTTTTCGCACTTGTGTTGGTGCAGGAAACCACTTTTGCACTTGTATTAGTGTGGAAAAAACACTTTTCGCACTTGTGTTAGTGTTGAAAAATCACTTTTCGCACTTGTGTTAGTGTTGAAAAACCACTTTTTGCACTTGTGTTGGTGCAGGAAACCACTTTTGCACTTATATTAGTGTGGAAAAAACACTTTTCGCACTTGTGTTAGTGTTGAAAAACCACTTTTCGCACTTGTGTTAGTGTTGAAAAACCACTTTTCGCACTTGTGTTAGTGTTGAAAAACCACTTTTCGCACTTGTGTTGGTGCAGGAAACCACTTTTGCACTTGTATTAGTGTGGAAAAAACACTTTTCGCACTTGTGTTAGTGTTGAAAAACCACATTTCGCACTTGTGTTAGTGTTGAAAAACCACTTTTCGCATTTGTGTTGGTGCAGGAAACCACTTTTGCACTTGTATTAGTGTGGAAAAAACACTTTTCGCACTTGTGTTAGTGTTGAAAAACCACCTTTCGCACTTGTGTTAGTGTTGAAAAACCACTTTTCGCACTTGTGTTGGTGCAGGAAACCACTTTTGCAGTTGTATTAGTGTGGAAAAATCACTTTTCGCACTTGTGTTAGTGTTGAAAAACCACTTTTCGCACTTGTATTGGTGCAGGAAACCACTTTTGCACTTGTATAAGTGTGGAAAAAACACTTTTTGCACTTGTGATTGTGTTGAAAAACCTCTTTTCGCACTTGTGTTAGTGTTGAAAAACCACTTTTCGCACTTGTGATAGTGTTGAAAAACCACTTTTCGCACTTCTGTTAGTGTTGAAAAACCACTTTTCGCACTTGTATTGGTGCAGGAAACCACATTTGCACTTGTATTAGTGTGGAAAAAACACTTTTTGCACTTGTGATAGTGTTGAAAAACCACTTTTCGCACTTGTGTTAGTGTTGAAAAACCACTTTTTGCACTTGTGATAGTGTTGAAAAACCACTTTTTGCACTTGTGATAGTGTTGAAAAACCACTTTTCGCACTTGTGTTAGTGTTGAAAAACCACTTTTCGCACTTGTGTTTGTGTTGAAAAACCACTTTTCGCAATTGTGTTAGTGCAGGAAACCACTTTTGCAGTTGTATTAGTGTGGAAAAAACACTTTTCGCACTTGTGTTAGTGTTGAAAAACCACTTTTCGCACTTGTGTTAGTGTTGAAAAACCACTTTTCGCACTTGTGTTAGTGTTGAAAAACCACTTTTCACACTTGTGTTAGTGTTGAAAAACCACATTTCGCACTTGTGTTAGTGTTGAAAAACCACTTTTCGCACTTGTGTTGGTGCAGGAAACCACTTTTGCACTTGTATTAGTGTGGAAAAAACACTTTTCGCACTTGTGTTAGTGTTGAAAAACCACTTTTCGCACTTGTGTTAGCGTTGAAAAACCACTTTTCGCACTTGTGTTAGTGTTGAAAAACCACTTTTCACACTTGTGTTGGTGCAGGAAACCACTTTTGCACTTGTATTAGTGTGGAAAAAACACTTTTCGCACTTGTTAGTGTTGAAAAACCACTTTTCGCACTTGTGTTAGTGTTGAAAAACCACTTTTCGCACTTGTATTGGTGCAGGAAACCACTTTTGCACTTGTATAAGTGTGGAAAAAACACTTTTCGCACTTGTGTTAGTGTTGAAAAACCACTTTTCGCTCTTGTGTTAGTGTTGAAAAACCACTTTTCGCACTTGTGTTAGTGTTGAAAAACCACTTTTCGCACTTGTGTTGGTGCAGGAAACCACTTTTGCACTTGTATAAGTGTGGAAAAAACACTTTTCGCACTTGTGTTAGTGTTGAAAAACCACTTTTCGCACTTGTGTTAGTGTTGAAAAACCACTTTTCGCACTTGTGTTAGTGTTGAAAAACCACTTTTCGCACTTGTGTTGGTGCAGGAAACCACTTTTGCACTTGTATTAGTGTGGAAAAAACACTTTTCGCACTTGTGTTAGTGTTGAAAAACCACTTTTCGCACTTGTGTTAGTGTTGAAAAACCACTTTTCGCACTTGTGTTGGTGCAGGAAACCACTTTTGCAGTTGTATTAGTGTGGAAAAATCACTTTTCGCACTTGTGTTAGTGTTGAAAAACCACTTTTCGCACTTGGGTTAGTGTTGAAAAACCACTTTTCGCACTTGTGTTAGTGTTGAAAAACCACTTTTCGCACTTGTGTTGGTGCAGGAAACCACATTTGCACTTGTATTAGTGTGGAAAAAACACTTTTTGCACTTGTGATAGTGTTGAAAAACCACTTTTCGCACTTGTGTTAGTGTTGAAAAACCACTTTTCGCACTTGTGATAGTGTTGAAAAACCACTTTTTGCACTTCTGTTAGTGTTGAAAAACCACTTTTCGCACTTGTGTTGGTTCAGGAAACCACATTTGCACTTGTATTAGTGTGGAAAAAACACTTTTTGCACTTGTGATAGTGTTGAAAAACCACTTTTCGCACTTGTGTTAGTGTTGAAAAACCACTTTTTGCACTTGTGTTAGTGTTGAAAAACCACTTTTCGCACTTGTGTTAGTGTTGAAAAAACACTTTTCGCACTTGTGTTGGTGCAGGAAACCACTTTTGCACTTGTATTAGTGTGGAAAAAACACTTTTTGCACTTGTGATAGTGTTGAAAAACCACTTTTCGCACTTGTGTTAGTGTTGAAAAAACACTTTTCGCACTTGTGTTAGTGTTGAAAAACCACTTTTTGCACTGGTGTTGATGCAGGAAACCACTTTTGCACTCGTATTAGTGTGGAAAAAACACTTTTTGCACTTGTGTTAGTGTTGAAAAACCACTTTTCGCACTTGTGTTAGTGTTGAAAAACCACTTTTCGCACTTGTGTTAGTGTTGAAAAACCACTTTTCGCAATTGTGTTAGTGCAGGAAACCACTTTTGCAGTTGTATTAGTGTGGAAAAAACACTTTTCGCACTTGTGTTAGTGTTGAAAAACCACTTTTCGCTCTTGTGTTAGTGTTGAAAAACCACTTTTCGCACTTGTGTTAGTGTTGAAAAACCACTTTTCGCACTTGTGTTGGTGCAGGAAACCACTTTTGCACTTGTATTAGTGTGGAAAAAACACTTTTCGCACTTGTGTTAGTGTTGAAAAACCACTTTTCGCACTTGTGTTTGTGTTGAAAAACCACTTTTCGCAATTGTGTTAGTGCAGGAAACCACTTTTGCAGTTGTATTAGTGTGGAAAAAACACTTTTCGCACTTGTGTTAGTGTTGAAAAACCACTTTTCGCACTTGTGTTAGTGTTGAAAAACCACTTTTCACACTTGTGTTAGTGTTGAAAAACCACATTTCGCACTTGTGTTAGTGTTGAAAAACCACTTTTCGCACTTGTGTTGGTGCAGGAAACCACTTTTGCACTTGTATTAGTGTGGAAAAAACACTTTTCGTACTTGTGTTAGTGTTGAAAAACCACTTTTCGCACTTGTGTTAGCGTTGAAAAACCACTTTTCGCACTTGTGTTAGTGTTGAAAAACCACTTTTCGCACTTGTGTTGGTGCAGGAAACCACTTTTGCACTTGTATTAGTGTGGAAAAAACACTTTTCGCACTTGTTAGTGTTGAAAAACCACTTTTCGCACTTGTGTTAGTGTTGAAAAACCACTTTTCGCACTTGTATTGGTGCAGGAAACCACTTTTGCACTTGTATAAGTGTGGAAAAAACACTTTTTGCACTTGTGATTGTGTTGAAAAACCACTTTTGCACTTGTATTAGTGTGGAAAAAACACTTTTCGCACTTGTGTTAGAGTTGAAAAACCACTTTTCGCACTTGTGTTGGTGCAGGAAACCACTTTTGCACTTGTATTAGTGTGGAAAAAACACTTTTCGCACTTGTGTTAGTGTTGAAAAACCACTTTTCGCACTTGTGTTAGTGTTGAAAAACCACTTTTTGCACTTGTGTTAGTGTTGAAAAATCACTTTTCGCACTTGTGTTGGTGCAGGAAACCACTTTTGCACTTGTATTAGTGTGGAAAAAACACTTTTCGCACTTGTGTTAGTGTTGAAAAATCACTTTTCGCACTTGTGTTAGTGTTGAAAAACCACTTTTTGCACTTGTGTTGGTGCAGGAAACCACTTTTGCACTTATATTAGTGTGGAAAAAACACTTTTCGCACTTGTGTTAGTGTTGAAAAACCACTTTTCGCACTTGTGTTAGTGTTGAAAAACCACTTTTCGCACTTGTGTTAGTGTTGAAAAACCACTTTTCGCACTTGTGTTGGTGCAGGAAACCACTTTTGCACTTGTATTAGTGTGGAAAAAACACTTTTCGCACTTGTGTTAGTGTTGAAAAACCACATTTCGCACTTGTGTTAGTGTTGAAAAACCACTTTTCGCATTTGTGTTGGTGCAGGAAACCACTTTTGCACTTGTATTAGTGTGGAAAAAACACTTTTCGCACTTGTGTTAGTGTTGAAAAACCACTTTTCGCACTTGTGTTAGTGTTGAAAAACCACTTTTCGCACTTGTGTTGGTGCAGGAAACCACTTTTGCAGTTGTATTAGTGTGGAAAAATCACTTTTCGCACTTGTGTTAGTGTTGAAAAACCACTTTTCGCACTTGTATTGGTGCAGGAAACCACTTTTGCACTTGTATAAGTGTGGAAAAAACACTTTTTGCACTTGTGATTGTGTTGAAAAACCTCTTTTCGCACTTGTGTTAGTGTTGAAAAACCACTTTTCGCATTTGTGTTAGTGTTGAAAAACCACTTTTCGCACTTGTGTTGGTGCAGGAAACCACTTTTGCACTTGTATTAGTGTGGAAAAAACACTTTTCGCACTTGTATTAGTGTGGAAAAATCACTTTTCGCACTTGTGTTAGTGTTGAAAAACCACTTTTCGCACTTGTGTTAGTGTTGAAAAACCACTTTTTGCACTTGTGATAGTGTTGAAAAACCACTTTTCGCACTTGTGTTAGTGTTGAAAAACCACTTTTCGCACTTGTGTTAGTGTTGAAAAAACACTTTTCGCACTTGTGTTGGTGCAGGAAACCACTTTTGCACTTGTATTAGTGTGGAAAAAACACTTTTTGCACTTGTGATAGTGTTGAAAAACCACTTTTCGCACTTGTGTTAGTGTTGAAAAAACACTTTTCGCACTTGTGTTAGTGTTGAAAAACCACATTTCGCACTTGTGTTAGTGTTGAAAAACCACTTTTCGCACTTGTGTTGGTGCAGGAAACCACTTTTGCACTTGTATTAGTGTGGAAAAAACACTTTTCGCACTTGTGTTAGTGTTGAAAAACCACTTTTCGCACTTGTGTTAGCGTTGAAAAACCACTTTTCGCACTTGTGTTGGTGCAGGAAACCACTTTTGCACTTGTATTAGTGTGGAAAAAACACTTTTCGCACTTGTGTTAGTGTTGAAAAACCACTTTTTGCACTTGTGTTAGTGTTGAAAAACCACTTTTCGCACTTGTATTAGTGTTGAAAAACCACTTTTAGCACTTGTGTTGGTGCAGGAAACCACTTTTGCACTTGTATTAGTGTGGAAAAAACACTTTTTGCACTTGTGATAGTGTTGAAAAACCACTTTTCGCACTTGTGTTAGTGTTGAAAAACCACTTTTCGCACTTGTGTTGGTGCAGGAAACCACTTTTGCACTTGTATTAGTGTGGAAAAAACACTTTTTGCACTTGTGATAGTGTTGAAAAACCACTTTTCGCACTTATGTTAGTGTTGAAAAACCACTTTTCGCACTTGTGTTGGTGCAGGAAACCACTTTTGCACTTGTATTAGTGTGGAAAAAACACTTTTCGCACTTGTGTTAGTGTTGAAAAACCACTTTTCGCACTTGTGTTAGTGTTGAAAAACCACTTTTCGCACTTGTGTTAGTGTTGAAAAACCACTTTTCGCACTTGTGTTGGTGCAGGAAACCACTTTGGCACTTGTATTAGTGTGGAAAAAACACTTTTCGCACTTGTGTTAGTGTTGAAAAACCACTTTTCGCACTTGTGTTAGTGTTGAAAAACCACTTTTTGCACTTGTGTTGGTGCAGGAAACCACTTTTGCACTTGTATTAGTGTGGAAAAAACACTTTTCGCACTTGTGTTAGTGTTGAAAAACCACTTTTCGCACTTGTGTTAGTGTTGCAAAACCACTTTTCGCACTTGTATTGGTGCAGGAAACCACTTTTGCACTTGTATTAGTGTGGAAAAAACACTTTTCGCACTTGTGTTAGTGTTGAAAAACCACTTTTCGCACTTGTATTAGTGTGGAAAAAACACTTTTCGCACTTGTGTTAGTGTTGAAAAACCACTTTTCGCACTTGTGTTAGTGTTGAAAAACCACTTTTTGCACTTGTGTCAGTGTTGAAAAATCACTTTTCGCACTTGTGTTGGTGCAGGAAACCACATTTGCACTTGTATTAGTGTGGAAAAAACACTTTTCGCACTTGTGTTAGTGTTGAAAAATCACTTTTCGCACTTGTGTTAGTGTTGAAAAACCACTTTTTGCACTTGTGTTGGTGCAGGAAACCACTTTTGCACTTGTATTAGTGTGGAAAAAACACTTTTCGCACTTGTGTTAGTGTTGAAAAACCACTTTTCGCACTTGTGTTAGTGTTGAAAAACCACTTTTCGCACTTGTGTTAGTGTTGAAAAACCACTTTTCGCACTTGTGTTGGTGCAGGAAACCACTTTTGCACTTGTATTAGTGTGGAAAAAACACTTTTCGCACTTGTGTTAGTGTTGAAAAACCACATTTCGCACTTGTGTTAGTGTTGAAAAACCACTTTTCGCATTTGTGTTGGTGCAGGAAACCACTTTTGCACTTGTATTAGTGTGGAAAAAACACTTTTCGCACTTGTGTTAGTGTTGAAAAACCACTTTTCGCACTTGTGTTAGTGTTGAAAAACCACTTTTTGCACTTGTGATAGTGTTGAAAAACCACTTTTCGCACTTGTGTTAGTGTTGAAAAACCACTTTTCGCACTTGTGTTAGTGTTGAAAAACCACTTTTCGCACTTGTGTTATTGTTGAAAAAACACTTTTCGCACTTGTGTTGGTGCAGGCATCCTCTTTTGCACTTGTATTAGTGTGGAAAAAACACTTTTCGAACTTGTGTTAGTGTTGAAAAACCACTTTTCGCACTTGTGTTAGTGTTGAAAAACCACTTTTCGCACTTGTGTTAGTGTTGAAAAACCACTTTTCGCACTTGTGTTAGTGTTGAAAAAACACTTTTCGCACTTGTGTTGGTGCAGGAAACCACTTTTGCACTTGTATTAGTGTGGAAAAAACACTTTTTGCACTTGTGATAGTGTTGAAAAACCATTTTTCGCACTTGTGTTAGTGTTGAAAAAACACTTTTCGCACTTGTGTTAGTGTTGAAAAACCACATTTCGCACTTGTGTTAGTGTTGAAAAACCACTTTTCGCACTGGTGTTGGTGCAGGAAACCACTTTTGCACTTGTATTAGTGTGGAAAAAACACTTTTCGCACTTGTGTTAGTGTTGAAAAACCACTTTTCGCACTTGTGTTAGTGTTGAAAAACCACTTTTTGCACTTGTGTTAGTGTTGAAAAATCACTTTTCGCACTTGTGTTGGTGCAGGAAACCACTTTTGCACTTGTATTAGTGTGGAAAAAACACTTTTCGCACTTGTGTTAGTGTTGAAAAAACACTTTTCGCACTTGTGTTAGTGTTGAAAAACCACTCTTTGCACTTGTGTTAGTGTTGAAAAACCACTTTTCGCACTTGTGTTAGTGTTGAAAAACCACTTTTCGCACTTGTGTTGGTGCAGGAAACCACTTTTGCACTTGTATTAGTGTGGAAAAAACACTTTTCGCACTTGTGTTAGTGTTGAAAAACCACATTTCGCACTTGTGTTAGTGTTGAAAAACTACTTTTCGCATTTGTGTTGGTGCAGGAAACCACTTTTGCACTTGTATTAGTGTGGAAAAAACACTTTTCGCACTTGTGTTAGTGTTGAAAAACCACTTTTCGCACTTGTGTTAGTGTTGAAAAACCACTTTTCGCACTTGTGTTGGTGCAGGAAACCACTTTTGCAGTTGTATTAGTGTGGAAAAATCACTTTTCGCACTTGTGTTAGTGTTGAAAAACCACTTTTCGCACTTGGGTTAGTGTTGAAAAACCACTTTTCGCACTTGTGTTAGTGTTGAAAAACCACTTTTCGCACTTGTGTTGGTGCAGGAAACCACTTTTGCAGTTGTATTAGTGTGGAAAAATCACTTTTCGCACTTGTGTTAGTGTTGAAAAACCACTTTTCGCACTTGTATTGGTGCAGGAAACCACTTTTGCACTTGTATAAGTGTGGAAAAAACACTTTTTGCACTTGTGATTGTGTTGAAAAACCTCTTTTCGCACTTGTGTTAGTGTTGAAAAACCACTTTTCGCACTTGTGATAGTGTTGAAAAACCACTTTTCGCACTTCTGTTAGTGTTGAAAAACCACTTTTCGCACTTGTATTGGTGCAGGAAACCACATTTGCACTTGTATTAGTGTGGAAAAAACACTTTTTGCACTTGTGATAGTGTTGAAAAACCACTTTTCGTACTTGTGTTAGTGTTGAAAAACCACTTTTTGCACTTGTGATAGTGTTGAAAAACCACTTTTTGCACTTGTGATAGTGTTGAAAAACCACTTTTCGCACTTGTGTTAGTGTTGAAAAACCACTTTTCGCACTTGTGTTTGTGTTGAAAAACCACTTTTTGCAATTGTGTTAGTGCAGGAAACCACTTTTGCAGTTGTATTAGTGTGGAAAAAACACTTTTCGCACTTGTGTTAGTGTTGAAAAACCACTTTTCGCACTTGTGTTAGTGTTGAAAAACCACTTTTCACACTTGTGTTAGTGTTGAAAAACCACATTTCGCACTTGTGTTAGTGTTGAAAAACCACTTTTCGCACTTGTGTTGGTGCAGGAAACCACTTTTGCACTTGTATTAGTGTGGAAAAAACACTTTTCGCACTTGTGTTAGTGTTGAAAAACCACTTTTCGCACTTGTGTTAGCGTTGAAAAACCACTTTTCGCACTTGTGTTAGTGTTGAAAAACCACTTTTCGCACTTGTGTTGGTGCAGGAAACCACTTTTGCACTTGTATTAGTGTGGAAAAAACACTTTTCGCACTTGTTAGTGTTGAAAAACCACTTTTCGCACTTGTGTTAGTGTTGAAAAACCACTTTTCGCACTTGTATTGGTGCAGGAAACCACTTTTGCACTTGTATAAGTGTGGAAAAAACACTTTTCGCACTTGTGTTAGTGTTGAAAAACCACTTTTCGCTCTTGTGTTAGTGTTGAAAAACCACTTTTCGCACTTGTGTTAGTGTTGAAAAACCACTTTTCGCACTTGTTTTGGTGCAGGAAACCACTTTTGCACTTGTATAAGTGTGGAAAAAACACTTTTCGCACTTGTGTTAGTGTTGAAAAACCACTTTTCGCACTTGTGTTAGTGTTGAAAAACCATTTTTCGCACTTGTGTTAGTGTTGAAAAACCACTTTTCGCACTTGTGTTGGTGCAGGAAACCACTTTTGCACTTGTATTAGTGTGGAAAAAACACTTTTCGCACTTGTGTTAGTGTTGAAAAACCACATTTCGCACTTGTGTTAGTGTTGAAAAAACCACTTTTCGCATTTGTGTTGGTGCAGGAAACCACTTTTGCACTTGTATTAGTGTGGAAAAAACACTTTTCGCACTTGTGTTAGTGTTGAAAAACCACTTTTCGCACTTGTGTTAGTGTTGAAAAACCACTTTTCGCACTTGTGTTGGTGCAGGAAACCACTTTTGCAGTTGTATTAGTGTGGAAAAATCACTTTTCGCACTTGTGTTAGTGTTGAAAAACCACTTTTCGCACTTGGGTTAGTGTTGAAAAACCACTTTTCGCACTTGTGTTAGTGTTGAAAAACCACTTTTCGCACTTGTGTTGGTGCAGGAAACCACATTTGCACTTGTATTAGTGTGGAAAAAACACTTTTTGCACTTGTGATAGTGTTGAAAAACCACTTTTCGCACTTGTGTTAGTGTTGAAAAACCACTTTTCGCACTTGTGATAGTGTTGAAAAACCACTTTTTGCACTTCTGTTAGTGTTGAAAAACCACTTTTCGCACTTGTGTTGGTGCAGGAAACCACATTTGCACTTGTATTAGTGTGGAAAAAACACTTTTTGCACTTGTGATAGTGTTGAAAAACCACTTTTCGCACTTGTGTTAGTGTTGAAAAACCACTTTTTGCACTTGTGATAGTGTTGAAAAACCACTTTTCGCACTTGTGTTAGTGTTGAAAAACCACTTTTCGCACTTGTGTTAGTGTTGAAAAACCACTTTTCGCACTTGTGTTAGTGTTGAAAAAACACTTTTCGCACTTGTGTTGGTGCAGGAAACCACTTTTGCACTTGTATTAGTGTGGAAAAAACACTTTTCGAACTTGTGTTAGTGTTGAAAAACCACTTTTCGCACTTGTGTTAGTGTTGAAAAACCACTTTTCGCACTTGTGTTAGTGTTGAAAAACCACTTTTCGCACTTGTGTTAGTGTTGAAAAAACACTTTTCGCACTTGTGTTGGTGCAGGAAACCACTTTTGCACTTGTATTAGTGTGGAAAAAACACTTTTTGCACTTGTGATAGTGTTGAAAAACCACTTTTCGCACTTGTGTTAGTGTTGAAAAAACACTTTTCGCACTTGTGTTAGTGTTGAAAAACCACTTTTCGCACTGGTGTTGATGCAGGAAACCACTTTTGCACTTGTATTAGTGTGGAAAAAACACTTTTTGCACTTGTGTTAGTGTTGAAAAACCACTTTTCGCACTTGTGTTAGTGTTGAAAAACCACTTTTCGCACTTGTGTTAGTGTTGAAAAACCACTTTTCGCAATTGTGTTAGTGCAGGAAACCACTTTTGCAGTTGTATTAGTGTGGAAAAAACACTTTTCGCACTTGTGTTAGTGTTGAAAAACCACTTTTCGCTCTTGTGTTAGTGTTGAAAAACCACTTTTCGCACTTGTGTTAGTGTTGAAAAACCACTTTTCGCACTTGTGTTGGTGCAGGAAACCACTTTTGCACTTGTATTAGTGTGGAAAAAACACTTTTCGCACTTGTGTTAGTGTTGAAAAACCACTTTTCGCACTTGTGTTTGTGTTGAAAAACCACTTTTCGCAATTGTGTTAATGCAGGAAACCACTTTTGCAGTTGTATTAGTGTGGAAAAAACACTTTTCGCACTTGTGTTAGTGTTGAAAAACCACTTTTCGCACTTGTGTTAGTGTTGAAAAACCACTTTTCACACTTGTGTTAGTGTTGAAAAACCACATTTCGCACTTGTGTTAGTGTTGAAAAACCACTTTTCGCACTTGTGTTAGTGTTGAAAAAACACTTTTCGCACTTGTGTTGGTGCAGGAAACCACTTTTGCACTTGTATTAGTGTTGAAAAAACACTTTTCGCACTTGTGTTAGTGTTGAAAAACCACTTTTCGCACTGGTGTTGATGCAGGAAACCACTTTTGCACTTGTATTAGTGTGGAAAAAACACTTTTTGCACTTGTGTTAGTGTTGAAAAACCACTTTTCGCACTTGTGTTAGTGTTGAAAAACCACTTTTCGCACTTGTGTTAGTGTTGAAAAACCACTTTTCGCAATTGTGTTAGTGCAGGAAACCACTTTTGCAGTTGTATTAGTGTGGAAAAAACACTTTTCGCACTTGTGTTAGTGTTGAAAAACCACTTTTCGCTCTTGTGTTAGTGTTGAAAAACCACTTTTCGCACTTGTGTTAGTGTTGAAAAACCACTTTTCGCACTTGTGTTGGTGCAGGAAACCACTTTTGCACTTGTATTAGTGTGGAAAAAACACTTTTCGCACTTGTGTTAGTGTTGAAAAACCACTTTTCGCACTTGTGTTTGTGTTGAAAAACCACTTTTCGCAATTGTGTTAATGCAGGAAACCACTTTTGCAGTTGTATTAGTGTGGAAAAAACACTTTTCGCACTTGTGTTAGTGTTGAAAAACCACTTTTCGCACTTGTGTTAGTGTTGAAAAACCACTTTTCACACTTGTGTTAGTGTTGAAAAACCACATTTCGCACTTGTGTTAGTGTTGAAAAACCACTTTTCGCACTTGTGTTGGTGCAGGAAACCACTTTTGCACTTGTATTAGTGTGGAAAAAACACTTTTCGCACTTGTGTTAGTGTTGAAAAACCACTTTTCGCACTTGTGTTAGCGTTGAAAAACCACTTTTCGCACTTGTGTTAGTGTTGAAAAACCACTTTTCGCACTTGTGTTGGTGCAGGAAACCACTTTTGCACTTGTATTAGTGTGGAAAAAACACTTTTCGCACTTGTTAGTGTTGAAAAACCACTTTTCGCACTTGTGTTAGTGTTGAAAAACCACTTTTCGCACTTGTATTGGTGCAGGAAACCACTTTTGCACTTGTATAAGTGTGGAAAAAACACTTTTTGCACTTGTGATTGTGTTGAAAAACCTCTTTTCGCACTTGTGTTAGTGTTGAAAAACCACTTTTCGCATTTGTGTTAGTGTTGAAAAACCACTTTTCGCACTTGTGTTGGTGCAGGAAACCACTTTTGCACTTGTATTAGTGTGGAAAAAACACTTTTCGCACTTGTGTTAGTGTTGAAAAACCACTTTTCGCTCTTGTGTTAGTGTTGAAAAACCACTTTTCGCACTTGTGTTAGAGTTGAAAAACCACTTTTCGCACTTGTGTTGGTGCAGGAAACCACTTTTGCACTTGTATTAGTGTGGAAAAAACACTTTTCGCACTTGTGTTAGTGTTGAAAAACCACTTTTCGCACTTGTGTTAGTGTTGAAAAACCACTTTTTGCACTTGTGTTAGTGTTGAAAAATCACTTTTCGCACTTGTGTTGGTGCAGGAAACCACTTTTGCACTTGTATTAGTGTGGAAAAAACACTTTTCGCACTTGTGTTAGTGTTGAAAAATCACTTTTCGCACTTGTGTTAGTGTTGAAAAACCACTTTTTGCACTTGTGTTGGTGCAGGAAACCACTTTTGCACTTATATTAGTGTGGAAAAAACACTTTTCGCACTTGTGTTAGTGTTGAAAAACCACTTTTCGCACTTGTGTTAGTGTTGAAAAACCACTTTTCGCACTTGTGTTGGTGCAGGAAACCACTTTTGCACTTGTATTAGTGTGGAAAAAACACTTTTCGCACTTGTGTTAGTGTTGAAAAACCACATTTCGCACTTGTGTTAGTGTTGAAAAACCACTTTTCGCATTTGTGTTGGTGCAGGAAACCACTTTTGCACTTGTATTAGTGTGGAAAAAACACTTTTCGCACTTGTGTTAGTGTTGAAAAACCACTTTTCGCACTTGTGTTAGTGTTGAAAAACCACTTTTCGCACTTGTGTTGGTGCAGGAAACCACTTTTGCACTTGTATTAGTGTGGAAAAAACACTTTTCGCACTTGTGTTAGTGTTGAAAAATCACTTTTCGCACTTGTGTTAGTGTTGAAAAACCACTTTTTGCACTTGTGTTGGTGCAGGAAACCACTTTTGGACTTATATTAGTGTGGAAAAAACACTTTTCGCACTTGTGTTAGTGTTGAAAAACCACTTTTCGCACTTGTGTTAGTGTTGAAAAACCACTTTTCGCACTTGTGTTAGTGTTGAAAAACCACTTTTCGCACTTGTATTGGTGCAGGAAACCACTTTTGCACTTGTATAAGTGTGGAAAAAACACTTTTTGCACTTGTGATTGTGTTGAAAAACCTCTTTTCGCACTTGTGTTAGTGTTGAAAAACCACTTTTCGCATTTGTGTTAGTGTTGAAAAACCACTTTTCGCAATTGTGTTAATGCAGGAAACCACTTTTGCAGTTGTATTAGTGTGGAAAAAACACTTTTCGCACTTGTGTTAGTGTTGAAAAACCACTTTTCGCACTTGTGTTAGTGTTGAAAAACCACTTTTCACACTTGTGTTAGTGTTGAAAAACCACATTTCGCACTTGTGTTAGTGTTGAAAAACCACTTTTCGCACTTGTGTTAGTGTTGAAAAAACACTTTTCGCACTTGTGTTGGTGCAGGAAACCACTTTTGCACTTGTATTAGTGTTGAAAAAACACTTTTCGCACTTGTGTTAGTGTTGAAAAACCACTTTTCGCACTGGTGTTGATGCAGGAAACCACTTTTGCACTTGTATTAGTGTGGAAAAAACACTTTTTGCACTTGTGTTAGTGTTGAAAAACCACTTTTCGCACTTGTGTTAGTGTTGAAAAACCACTTTTCGCACTTGTGTTAGTGTTGAAAAACCACTTTTCGCAATTGTGTTAGTGCAGGAAACCACTTTTGCAGTTGTATTAGTGTGGAAAAAACACTTTTCGCACTTGTGTTAGTGTTGAAAAACCACTTTTCGCTCTTGTGTTAGTGTTGAAAAACCACTTTTCGCACTTGTGTTAGTGTTGAAAAACCACTTTTCGCACTTGTGTTGGTGCAGGAAACCACTTTTGCACTTGTATTAGTGTGGAAAAAACACTTTTCGCACTTGTGTTAGTGTTGAAAAACCACTTTTCGCACTTGTGTTTGTGTTGAAAAACCACTTTTCGCAATTGTGTTAATGCAGGAAACCACTTTTGCAGTTGTATTAGTGTGGAAAAAACACTTTTCGCACTTGTGTTAGTGTTGAAAAACCACTTTTCGCACTTGTGTTAGTGTTGAAAAACCACTTTTCACACTTGTGTTAGTGTTGAAAAACCACATTTCGCACTTGTGTTAGTGTTGAAAAACCACTTTTCGCACTTGTGTTGGTGCAGGAAACCACTTTTGCACTTGTATTAGTGTGGAAAAAACACTTTTCGCACTTGTGTTAGTGTTGAAAAACCACTTTTCGCACTTGTGTTAGCGTTGAAAAACCACTTTTCGCACTTGTGTTAGTGTTGAAAAACCACTTTTCGCACTTGTGTTGGTGCAGGAAACCACTTTTGCACTTGTATTAGTGTGGAAAAAACACTTTTCGCACTTGTTAGTGTTGAAAAACCACTTTTCGCACTTGTGTTAGTGTTGAAAAACCACTTTTCGCACTTGTATTGGTGCAGGAAACCACTTTTGCACTTGTATAAGTGTGGAAAAAACACTTTTTGCACTTGTGATTGTGTTGAAAAACCTCTTTTCGCACTTGTGTTAGTGTTGAAAAACCACTTTTCGCATTTGTGTTAGTGTTGAAAAACCACTTTTCGCACTTGTGTTGGTGCAGGAAACCACTTTTGCACTTGTATTAGTGTGGAAAAAACACTTTTCGCACTTGTGTTAGTGTTGAAAAACCACTTTTCGCTCTTGTGTTAGTGTTGAAAAACCACTTTTCGCACTTGTGTTAGAGTTGAAAAACCACTTTTCGCACTTGTGTTGGTGCAGGAAACCACTTTTGCACTTGTATTAGTGTGGAAAAAACACTTTTCGCACTTGTGTTAGTGTTGAAAAACCACTTTTCGCACTTGTGTTAGTGTTGAAAAACCACTTTTTGCACTTGTGTTAGTGTTGAAAAATCACTTTTCGCACTTGTGTTGGTGCAGGAAACCACTTTTGCACTTGTATTAGTGTGGAAAAAACACTTTTCGCACTTGTGTTAGTGTTGAAAAATCACTTTTCGCACTTGTGTTAGTGTTGAAAAACCACTTTTTGCACTTGTGTTGGTGCAGGAAACCACTTTTGCACTTATATTAGTGTGGAAAAAACACTTTTCGCACTTGTGTTAGTGTTGAAAAACCACTTTTCGCACTTGTGTTAGTGTTGAAAAACCACTTTTCGCACTTGTGTTGGTGCAGGAAACCACTTTTGCACTTGTATTAGTGTGGAAAAAACACTTTTCGCACTTGTGTTAGTGTTGAAAAACCACATTTCGCACTTGTGTTAGTGTTGAAAAACCACTTTTCGCATTTGTGTTGGTGCAGGAAACCACTTTTGCACTTGTATTAGTGTGGAAAAAACACTTTTCGCACTTGTGTTAGTGTTGAAAAACCACTTTTCGCACTTGTGTTAGTGTTGAAAAACCACTTTTCGCACTTGTGTTGGTGCAGGAAACCACTTTTGCACTTGTATTAGTGTGGAAAAAACACTTTTCGCACTTGTGTTAGTGTTGAAAAATCACTTTTCGCACTTGTGTTAGTGTTGAAAAACCACTTTTTGCACTTGTGTTGGTGCAGGAAACCACTTTTGGACTTATATTAGTGTGGAAAAAACACTTTTCGCACTTGTGTTAGTGTTGAAAAACCACTTTTCGCACTTGTGTTAGTGTTGAAAAACCACTTTTCGCACTTGTGTTAGTGTTGAAAAACCACTTTTCGCACTTGTATTGGTGCAGGAAACCACTTTTGCACTTGTATAAGTGTGGAAAAAACACTTTTTGCACTTGTGATTGTGTTGAAAAACCTCTTTTCGCACTTGTGTTAGTGTTGAAAAACCACTTTTCGCATTTGTGTTAGTGTTGAAAAACCACTTTTCGCACTTGTGTTGGTGCAGGAAACCACTTTTGCACTTGTATTAGTGTGGAAAAAACACTTTTCGCACTTGTATTAGTGTGGAAAAATCACTTTTCGCACTTGTGTTGGTGCAGGAAACCACTTTTGGACTTATATTAGTGTGGAAAAAACACTTTTCGCACTTGTGTTAGTGTTGAAAAACCACTTTTCGCACTTGTGTTAGTGTTGAAAAACCACTTTTCGCACTTGTGTTAGTGTTGAAAAAACACTTTTCGCACTTGTGTTGGTGCAAGAAACCACTTTTGCACTTGTATTAGTGTGGAAAAAACACTTTTTGCACTTGTGATAGTGTTGAAAAACCACTTTTCGCACTTGTGTTAGTGTTGAAAAACCACTTTTCGCACTTGTGTTAGTGTTGAAAAAACACTTTTCGCACTTGTGTTGGTGCAGGAAACCACTTTTGCACTTGTATTAGTGTGGAAAAAACACTTTTTGCACTTGTGATAGTGTTGAAAAACCACTTTTCGCACTTGTGTTAGTGTTGAAAAAACACTTTTCGCACTTGTGTTAGTGTTGAAAAACCACATTTCGCACTTGTGTTAGTGTTGAAAAACCACTTTTCGCACTTGTGTTGGTGCAGGAAACCACTTTTGCACTTGTATTAGTGTGGAAAAAACACTTTTTGCACTTGTGTTAGTGTTGAAAAACCACTTTTCGCACTTGTGTTAGCGTTGAAAAACCACTTTTCACACTTGTGTTTGTGTTGAAAAACCACTTTTCGCACTTGTGTTGGTGCAGGAAACCACTTTTGCACTTGTATTAGTGTGGAAAAAACACTTTTCGCACTTGTGTTAGTGTTGAAAAACCACTTTTCGCACTTGTGTTAGTGTTGAAAAAACACTTTTCGCACTTGTATTAGTGTTGAAAAACCACTTTTAGCACTTGTGTTGGTGCAGGAAACCACTTTTGCACTTGTATTAGTGTGGAAAAAACACTTTTTGCACTTGTGATAGTGTTGAAAAACCACTTTTCGCACTTGTGTTAGTGTTGAAAAACCACTTTTCGCACTTGTGTTGGTGCAGGAAACCACTTTTGCACTTGTATTAGTGTGGAAAAAACACTTTTTGCACTTGTGATAGTGTTGAAAAACCACTTTTCGCACTTATGTTAGTGTTGAAAAACCACTTTTCGCACTTGTGTTGGTGCAGGAAACCACTTTTGCACTTGTATTAGTGTGGAAAAAACACTTTTCGCACTTGTGTTAGTGTTGAAAAACCACTTTTCGCACTTGTGTTAGTGTTGAAAAACAACTTTTCGCACTTGTGTTAGTGTTGAAAAACCACTTTTCGCACTTGTGTTGGTGCAGGAAACCACTTTGGCACTTGTATTAGTGTGGAAAAAACACTTTTCGCACTTGTGTTAGTGTTGAAAAACCACTTTTCGCACTTGTGTTAGTGTTGAAAAACCACTTTTTGCACTTGTGTTGGTGCAGGAAACCACTTTTGCACTTGTATTAGTGTTGGAAAAAACACTTTTCGCACTTGTGTTAGTGTTGAAAAACCACTTTTCGCACTTGTGTTAGTGTTGAAAAACCACTTTTCGCACTTGTATTGGTGCAGGAAACCACTTTTGCACTTGTATTAGTGTGGAAAAAACACTTTTCGCACTTGTGTTAGTGTTGAAAATCCACTTTTCGCACTTGTATTAGTGTGGAAAAAACACTTTTCGCATTTGTGTTAGTGTTGAAAAACCACTTTTCGCACTTGTGTTAGTGTTGAAAAACCACTTTTTGCACTTGTGTCAGTGTTGAAAAATCTCTTTTCGCACTTGTGTTGGTGCAGGAAACCACATTTGCACTTGTATTAGTGTGGAAAAAACACTTTTCGCACTTGTGTTAGTGTTGAAAAATCACTTTTCGCACTTGTGTTAGTGTTGAAAAACCACTTTTTGCACTTGTGTTGGTGCAGGAAACCACTTTTGCACTTGTATTAGTGTGGAAAAAACACTTTTCGCACTTGTGTTAGTGTTGAAAAACCACTTTTCGCACTTGTGTTAGTGTTGAAAAACCACTTTTCGCACTTGTGTTAGTGTTGAAAAACCACTTTTCGCACTTGTGTTGGTGCAGGAAACCACTTTTGCACTTGTATTAGTGTGGAAAAAACACTTTTCGCACTTGTGTTAGTGTTGAAAAACCACATTTCGCACTTGTGTTAGTGTTGAAAAACCACTTTTCGCATTTGTGTTGGTGCAGGAAACCACTTTTGCACTTGTATTAGTGTGGAAAAAACACTTTTCGCACTTGTGTTAGTGTTGAAAAACCACTTTTCGCACTTGTGTTAGTGTTGAAAAACCACTTTTTGCACTTGTGATAGTGTTGAAAAACCACTTTTCGCACTTGTGTTAGTGTTGAAAAACCACTTTTCGCACTTGTGTTAGTGTTGAAAAACCACTTTTCGCACTTGTGTTAGTGTTGAAAAAACACTTTTCGCACTTGTGTTGGTGCAGGCATCCACTTTTGCACTTGTATTAGTGTGGAAAAAACACTTTTCGAACTTGTGTTAGTGTTGAAAAACCACTTTTCGCACTTGTGTTAGTGTTGAAATACCACTTTTCGCACTTGTGTTAGTGTTGAAAAACCACTTTTCGCACTTGTGTTAGTGTTGAAAAAACACTTTTCGCACTTGTGTTGGTGCAGGCATCCACTTTTGCACTTGTATTAGTGTGGAAAAAACACTTTTCGAACTTGTGTTAGTGTTGAAAAACCACTTTTCGCACTTGTGTTAGTGTTGAAATACCACTTTTCGCACTTGTGTTAGTGTTGAAAAAACACTTTTCGCACTTGTGTTAGTGTTGAAAAACCACATTTCGCACTTGTGTTAGTGTTGAAAAACCACTTTTCGCACTGGTGTTGGTGCAGGAAACCACTTTTGCACTTGTATTAGTGTGGAAAAAACACTTTTCGCACTTGTGTTAGTGTTGAAAAACCACTTTTCGCACTTGTGTTAGTGTTGAAAAACCACTTTTTGCACTTGTGTTAGTGTTGAAAAATCACTTTTCGCACTTGTGTTGGTGCAGGAAACCACTTTTGCACTTGTATTAGTGTGGAAAAAACACTTTTTGCACTTGTGTTAGTGTTGAAAAAACACTTTTCGCACTTGTGTTAGTGTTGAAAAACCACTCTTTGCACTTGTGTTAGTGTTGAAAAACCACTTTTCGCACTTGTGTTAGTGTTGAAAAACCACTTTTCGCACTTGTGTTGGTGCAGGAAACCACTTTTGCACTTGTATTAGTGTGGAAAAAACACTTTTCGCACTTGTGTTAGTGTTGAAAAACCACATTTCGCACTTGTGTTAGTGTTGAAAAACCACTTTTCGCATTTGTGTTGGTGCAGGAAACCACTTTTGCACTTGTATTAGTGTGGAAAAAACACTTTTCGCACTTGTGTTAGTGTTGAAAAACCACTTTTCGCACTTGTGTTAGTGTTGAAAAACCACTTTTCGCACTTGTGTTGGTGCAGGAAACCACTTTTGCAGTTGTATTAGTGTGGAAAAATCACTTTTCGCACTTGTGTTAGTGTTGAAAAACCACTTTTCGCACTTGGGTTAGTGTTGAAAAACCACTTTTCGCACTTGTGTTAGTGTTGAAAAACCACTTTTCGCACTTGTGTTGGTGCAGGAAACCACATTTGCACTTGTATTAGTGTGGAAAAAACACTTTTTGCACTTGTGATAGTGTTGAAAAACCACTTTTCGCACTTGTGTTAGTGTTGAAAAACCACTTTTCGCACTTGTGATAGTGTTGAAAAACCACTTTTCGCACTTCTGTTAGTGTTGAAAAACCACTTTTCGCACTTGTGTTGGTGCAGGAAACCACATTTGCACTTGTATTAGTGTGGAAAAAACACTTTTTGCACTTGTGATAGTGTTGAAAAACCACTTTTCGCACTTGTGATAGTGTTGAAAAACCACTTTTTGCACTTCTGTTAGTGTTGAAAAACCACTTTTCGCACTTGTGTTGGTGCAGGAAACCACATTTGCACTTGTATTAGTGTGGAAAAAACACTTTTTGCACTTGTGATAGTGTTGAAAAACCACTTTTCGCACTTGTGTTAGTGTTGAAAAACCACTTTTTGCACTTGTGATAGTGTTGAAAAACCACTTTTCGCACTTGTGTTAGTGTTGAAAAACCACTTTTCGCACTTGTGTTAGTGTTGAAAAACCACTTTTCGCACTTGTGTTAGTGTTGAAAAACCACATTTCGCACTTGTGTTAGTGTTGAAAAAACACTTTTCGCACTTGTGTTGGTGCAGGAAACCACTTTTGCACTTGTATTAGTGTGGAAAAAACACTTTTCGAACTTGTGTTAGTGTTGAAAAACCACTTTTCGCACTTGTGTTAGTGTTGAAAAACCACTTTTCGCACTTGTGTTAGTGTTGAAAAACCACTTTTTGCACTTGTGATAGTGTTGAAAAACCACTTTTCGCACTTGTGTTAGTGTTGAAAAAACACTTTTCGCACTTGTGTTAGTGTTGAAAAACCACTTTTCGCAATTGTGTTAGTGCAGGAAACCACTTTTGCAGTTGTATTAGTGTGGAAAAAACACTTTTCGCACTTGTGTTAGTTTTGAAAAACCACTTTTCACACTTGTGTTAGTGTTGAAAAACCACATTTCGCACTTGTGTTAGTGTTGAAAAACCACTTTTCGCACTTGTGTTGGTGCAGGAAACCACTTTTGCACTTGTATTAGTGTGGAAAAAACACTTTTCGCACTTGTGTTAGTGTTGAAAAACCACTTTTCGCACTTGTGTTAGCGTTGAAAAACCACTTTTCGCACTTGTGTTAGTGTTGAAAAACCACTTTTCGCACTTGTGTTGGTGCAGGAAACCACTTTTGCACTTGTATTAGTGTGGAAAAAACACTTTTCGCACTTGTTAGTGTTGAAAAACCACTTTTCGCACTTGTGTTAGTGTTGAAAAACAACTTTTCGCACTTGTGTTAGTGTTGAAAAACCACTTTTCGCACTTGTGTTGGTGCAGGAAACCACTTTGGCACTTGTATTAGTGTGGAAAAAAACACTTTTCGCACTTGTGTTAGTGTTGAAAAACCACTTTTCGCACTTGTGTTAGTGTTGAAAAACCACTTTTTGCACTTGTGTTGGTGCAGGAAACCACTTTTGCACTTGTATTAGTGTTGGAAAAAACACTTTTCGCACTTGTGTTAGTGTTGAAAAACCACTTTTCGCACTTGTGTTAGTGTTGAAAAACCACTTTTCGCACTTGTATTGGTGCAGGAAACCACTTTTGCACTTGTATTAGTGTGGAAAAAACACTTTTCGCACTTGTGTTAGTGTTGAAAATCCACTTTTCGCACTTGTATTAGTGTGGAAAAAACACTTTTCGCACTTGTGTTAGTGTTGAAAAACCACTTTTCGCACTTGTGTTAGTGTTGAAAAACCACTTTTTGCACTTGTGTCAGTGTTGAAAAATCACTTTTCGCACTTGTGTTGGTGCAGGAAACCACATTTGCACTTGTATTAGTGTGGAAAAAACACTTTTCGCACTTGTGTTAGTGTTGAAAAATCACTTTTCGCACTTGTGTTAGTGTTGAAAAACCACTTTTTGCACTTGTGTTGGTGCAGGAAACCACTTTTGCACTTGTATTAGTGTGGAAAAAACACTTTCCGCACTTGTGTTAGTGTTGAAAAACCACTTTTCGCACTTGTGTTAGTGTTGAAAAACCACTTTTCGCACTTGTGTTAGTGTTGAAAAACCACTTTTCGCACTTGTGTTGGTGCAGGAAACCACTTTTGCACTTGTATTAGTGTGGAAAAAACACTTTTCGCACTTGTGTTAGTGTTGAAAAACCACATTTCGCACTTGTGTTAGTGTTGAAAAACCACTTTTCGCATTTGTGTTGGTGCAGGAAACCACTTTTGCACTTGTATTAGTGTGGAAAAAACACTTTTCGCACTTGTGTTAGTGTTGAAAAACCACTTTTCGCACTTGTGTTAGTGTTGAAAAACCACTTTTTGCACTTGTGATAGTGTTGAAAAACCACTTTTCGCATGTGTTAGTGTTGAAAAACCACTTTTCGCACTTGTGTTAGTGTTGAAAAACCACTTTTCGCACTTGTGTTAGTGTTGAAAAAACACTTTTCGCACTTGTGTTGGTGCAGGCATCCACTTTTGCACTTGTATTAGTGTGGAAAAAACACTTTTCGAACTTGTGTTAGTGTTGAAAAACCACTTTTCGCACTTGTGTTAGTGTTGAAATACCACTTTTCGCACTTGTGTTAGTGTTGAAAAACCACTTTTCGCACTTGTGTTAGTGTTGAAAAAACACTTTTCGCACTTGTGTTGGTGCAGGAAACCACTTTTGCACTTGTATTAGTGTGGAAAAAACACTTTTTGCACTTGTGATAGTGTTGAAAAACCATTTTTCGCACTTGTGTTAGTGTTGAAAAAACACTTTTCGCACTTGTGTTAGTGTTGAAAAACCACATTTCGCACTTGTGTTAGTGTTGAAAAACCACTTTTCGCACTGGTGTTGGTGCAGGAAACCACTTTTGCACTTGTATTAGTGTGGAAAAAACACTTTTCGCACTTGTGTTAGTGTTGAAAAACCACTTTTCGCACTTGTGTTAGTGTTGAAAAACCACTTTTTGCACTTGTGTTAGTGTTGAAAAATCACTTTTCGCACTTGTGTTGGTGCAGGAAACCACTTTTGCACTTGTATTAGTGTGGAAAAAACACTTTTTGCACTTGTGTTAGTGTTGAAAAAACACTTTTCGCACTTGTGTTAGTGTTGAAAAACCACTCTTTGCACTTGTGTTAGTGTTGAAAAACCACTTTTCGCACTTGTGTTAGTGTTGAAAAACCACTTTTCGCACTTGTGTTGGTGCAGGAAACCACTTTTGCACTTGTATTAGTGTGGAAAAAACACTTTTCGCACTTGTGTTAGTGTTGAAAAACCACATTTCGCACTTGTGTTAGTGTTGAAAAACCACTTTTCGCATTTGTGTTGGTGCAGGAAACCACTTTTGCACTTGTATTAGTGTGGAAAAAACACTTTTCGCACTTGTGTTAGTGTTGAAAAACCACTTTTCGCTCTTGTGTTAGTGTTGAAAAACCACTTTTCGCACTTGTGTTGGTGCAGGAAACCACTTTTGCAGTTGTATTAGTGTGGAAAAATCACTTTTCGCACTTGTGTTAATGTTGAAAAACCACTTTTCGCACTTGGGTTAGTGTTGAAAACCACTTTTCGCACTTGTGTTAGTGTTGAAAAACCACTTTTCGCACTTTTGTTGGTGCAGGAAACCACATTTGCACTTGTATTAGTGTGGAAAAAACACTTTTTGCACTTGTGATAGTGTTGAAAAAACCACTTTTCGCACTTGTGTTAGTGTTGAAAAACCACTTTTCGCACTTGTGATAGTGTTGAAAAACCACTTTTCGCACTTCTGTTAGTGTTGAAAAACCACTTTTCGCACTTCTGTTGGTGCAGGAAACCACATTTGCACTTGTATTAGTGTGGAAAAAACACTTTTTGCACTTGTGATAGTGTTGAAAAACCACTTTTCGCACTTGTGATAGTGTTGAAAAACCACTTTTTGCACTTCTGTTAGTGTTGAAAAACCACTTTTCGCACTTGTGTTGGTGCAGGAAACCACATTAGCACTTGTATTAGTGTGGAAAAAAACACTTTTTGCACTTGTGATAGTGTTGAAAAACCACTTTTCGCACTTGTGTTAGTGTTGAAAAACCACTTTTTGCACTTGTGATAGTGTTGAAAAACCACTTTTCGCACTTGTGTTAGTGTTGAAAAACCACTTTTCGCACTTGTGTTAGTGTTGAAAAACCACTTTTCGCACTTGTGTTAGTGTTGAAAAAACACTTTTCGCACTTGTGTTGGTGCAGGAAACCACTTTTGCACTTGTATTAGTGTGGAAAAAACACTTTTCGAACTTGTGTTAGTGTTGAAAAACCACTTTTCGCACTTGTGTTAGTGTTGAAAAACCACTTTTCGCACTTGTGTTAGTGTTGAAAAACCACTTTTTGCACTTGTGATAGTGTTGAAAAACCACTTTTCGCACTTGTGTTAGTGTTGAAAAAACACTTTTCGCACTTGTGTTAGTGTTGAAAAATCACTTTTCGCACTGATGTTGATGCAGGAAACCACTTTTGCACTTGTATTAGTGTGGAAAAAACACTTTTTGCACTTGTGTTAGTGTTGAAAAACCACTTTTCGCACTTGTGTTAGTGTTGAAAAACCACTTTTCGCACTTGTGTTAGTGTTGAAAAACCACTTTTCGCAATTGTGTTAGTGCAGGAAACCACTTTTGCAGTTGTATTAGTGTGGAAAAAACACTTTTCGCACTTGTGTTAGTGTTGAAAAACCACTTTTCGCTCTTGTGTTAGTGTTGAAAAACCACTTTTCGCACTTGTGTTAGTGTTGAAAAACCACTTTTCGCACTTGTGTTGGTGCAGGAAACCACTTTTGCACTTGTATTAGTGTGGAAAAAACACTTTTCGCACTTGTGTTAGTGTTGAAAAACCACTTTTCGCACTTGTGTTTGTGTTGAAAAACCACTTTTCGCAATTGTGTTAGTGCAGGAAACCACTTTTGCAGTTGTATTAGTGTGGAAAAAACACTTTTCGCACTTGTGTTAGTTTTGAAAAACCACTTTTCACACTTGTGTTAGTGTTGAAAAACCACATTTCGCACTTGTGTTAGTGTTGAAAAACCACTTTTCGCACTTGTGTTGGTGCAGGAAACCACTTTTGCACTTGTATTAGTGTGGAAAAAACACTTTTCGCACTTGTGTTAGTGTTGAAAAACCACTTTTCGCACTTGTGTTAGCGTTGAAAAACCACTTTTCGCACTTGTGTTAGTGTTGAAAAACCACTTTTCGCACTTGTGTTGGTGCAGGAAACCACTTTTGCACTTGTATTAGTGTGGAAAAAACACTTTTCGCACTTGTTAGTGTTGAAAAACCACTTTTCGCACTTGTGTTAGTGTTGAAAAACCACTTTTCGCACTTGTATTGGTGCAGGAAACCACTTTTGCACTTGTATAAGTGTGGAAAAAACACTTTTTGCACTTGTGATTGTGTTGAAAAACCTCTTTTCGCACTTGTGTTAGTGTTGAAAAACCACTTTTCGCATTTGTGTTAGTGTTGAAAAACCACTTTTCGCACTTGTGTTGGTGCAGGAAACCATTTTGCACTTGTATTAGTGTGGAAAAAACACTTTTCGCACTTGTGTTAGTGTTGAAAAACCACTTTTCGCTCTTGTGTTAGTGTTGAAAAACCACTTTTCGCACTTGTGTTAGAGTTGAAAAACCACTTTTCGCACTTGTGTTGGTGCAGGAAACCACTTTTGCACTTGTATTAGTGTGGAAAAAACACTTTTCGCACTTGTGTTAGTGTTGAAAAACCACTTTTCGCACTTGTGTTAGTGTTGAAAAACCACTTTTTGCACTTGTGTTAGTGTTGAAAAATCACTTTTCGCACTTGTGTTGGTGCAGGAAACCACTTTTGCACTTGTATTAGTGTGGAAAAAACACTTTTCGCACTTGTGTTAGTGTTGAAAAATCACTTTTCGCACTTGTGTTAGTGTTGAAAAACCACTTTTTGCACTTGTGTTGGTGCAGGAAACCACTTTTGCACTTATATTAGTGTGGAAAAAAACACTTTTCGCACTTGTGTTAGTGTTGAAAAACCACTTTTCGCACTTGTGTTAGTGTTGAAAAACCACTTTTCGCACTTGTGTTAGTGTTGAAAAACCACTTTTCGCACTTGTGTTGGTGCAGGAAACCACTTTTGCACTTGTATTAGTGTGGAAAAAACACTTTTCGCACTTGTGTTAGTGTTGAAAAACCACATTTCGCACTTGTGTTAGTGTTGAAAAACCACTTTTCGCATTTGTGTTGGTGCAGGAAACCACTTTTGCACTTGTATTAGTGTGGAAAAAACACTTTTCGCACTTGTGTTAGTGTTGAAAAACCACTTTTCGCACTTGTGTTAGTGTTGAAAAACCACTTTTCGCACTTGTGTTGGTGCAGGAAACCACTTTTGCAGTTGTATTAGTGTGGAAAAATCACTTTTCGCACTTGTGTTAGTGTTGAAAAACCACTTTTCGCACTTGTATTGGTGCAGGAAACCACTTTTGCACTTGTATAAGTGTGGAAAAAACACTTTTTGCACTTGTGATTGTGTTGAAAAACCTCTTTTCGCACTTGTGTTAGTGTTGAAAAACCACTTTTCGCACTTGTGATAGTGTTGAAAAACCACTTTTCGCACTTCTGTTAGTGTTGAAAAACCACTTTTCGCACTTGTATTGGTGCAGGAAACCACATTTGCACTTGTATTAGTGTGGAAAAAACACTTTTTGCACTTGTGATAGTGTTGAAAAACCACTTTTCGCACTTGTGTTAGTGTTGAAAAACCACTTTTTGCACTTGTGATAGTGTTGAAAAACCACTTTTTGCACTTGTGATAGTGTTGAAAAACCACTTTTCGCACTTGTGTTAGTGTTGAAAAACCACTTTTCGCACTTGTGTTAGTGTTGAAAAAACACTTTTCGCACTTGTGTTGGTGCAGGAAACCACTTTTGCACTTGTATTAGTGTGGAAAAAACACTTTTTGCACTTGTGATAGTGTTGAAAAACCACTTTTCGCACTTGTGTTAGTGCTGAAAAAACACTTTTCGCACTTGTGTTAGTGTTGAAAAACCACATTTCGCACTTGTGTTAGTGTTGAAAAACCACTTTTCGCACTTGTGTTGGTGCAGGAAACCACTTTTGCACTTGTATTAGTGTGGAAAAAACACTTTTTGCACTTGTGTTAGTGTTGAAAAACCACTTTTCGCACTTGTGTTAGCGTTGAAAAACCACTTTTCACACTTGTGTTTGTGTTGAAAAACCACTTTTCGCACTTGTGTTGGTGCAGGAAACCACTTTTGCACTTGTATTAGTGTGGGAAAAACACTTTTTGCACTTGTGTTAGTGTTGAAAAACCACTTTTCGCACTTGTGTTAGTGTTGAAAAACCACTTTTCGCACTTGTATTAGTGTTGAAAAACCACTTTTAGCACTTGTGTTGGTGCAGGAAACCACTTTTGCACTTGTATTAGTGTGGAAAAAACACTTTTTGCACTTGTGATAGTGTTGAAAAACCACTTTTCGCACTTGTGTTAGTGTTGAAAAACCACTTTTCGCACTTGTGTTGGTGCAGGAAACCACTTTTGCACTTGTATTAGTGTGGAAAAAACACTTTTTGCACTTGTGATAGTGTTGAAAAACCACTTTTCGCACTTATGTTAGTGTTGAAAAACCACTTTTCGCACTTGTGTTGGTGCAGGAAACCACTTTTGCACTTGTATTAGTGTGGAAAAAACACTTTTCGCACTTGTGTTAGTGTTGAAAAACCACTTTTCGCACTTGTGTTAGTGTTGAAAAACAACTTTTCGCACTTGTGTTAGTGTTGAAAAACCACTTTTCGCACTTGTGTTGGTGCAGGAAACCACTTTGGCACTTGTATTAGTGTGGAAAAAACACTTTTCGCACTTGTGTTAGTGTTGAAAAACCACTTTTCGCACTTGTGTTAGTGTTGAAAAACCACTTTTTGCACTTGTGTTGGTGCAGGAAACCACTTTTGCACTTGTATTAGTGTTGGAAAAAACACTTTTCGCACTTGTGTTAGTGTTGAAAAACCACTTTTCGCACTTGTGTTAGTGTTGAAAAACCACTTTTCGCACTTGTATTGGTGCAGGAAACCACTTTTGCACTTGTATTAGTGTGGAAAAAACACTTTTCGCACTTGTGTTAGTGTTGAAAATCCACTTTTCGCACTTGTATTAGTGTGGAAAAAACACTTTTCGCACTTGTGTTAGTGTTGAAAAACCACTTTTCGCACTTGTGTTAGTGTTGAAAAACCACTTTTTGCACTTGTGTCAGTGTTGAAAAATCACTTTTCGCACTTGTGTTGGTGCAGGAAACCACATTTGCACTTGTATTAGTGTGGAAAAAACACTTTTCGCACTTGTGTTAGTGTTGAAAAATCACTTTTCGCACTTGTGTTAGTGTTGAAAAACCACTTTTTGCACTTGTGTTGGTGCAGGAAACCACTTTTGCACTTGTATTAGTGTGGAAAAAACACTTTTCGCACTTGTGTTAGTGTTGAAAAACCACTTTTCGCACTTGTGTTAGTGTTGAAAAACCACTTTTCGCACTTGTGTTAGTGTTGAAAAACCTCTTTTCGCACTTGTGTTGGTGCAGGAAACCACTTTTGCACTTGTATTAGTGTGGAAAAAACACTTTTCGCACTTGTGTTAGTGTTGAAAAACCACATTTCGCACTTGTGTTAGTGTTGAAAAACCACTTTTCGCATTTGTGTTGGTGCAGGAAACCACTTTTGCACTTGTATTAGTGTGGAAAAAACACTTTTCGCACTTGTGTTAGTGTTGAAAAACCACTTTTCGCACTTGTGTTAGTGTTGAAAAACCACTTTTTGCACTTGTGATAGTGTTGAAAAACCACTTTTCGCACTTGTGTTAGTGTTGAAAAACCACTTTTCGCACTTGTGTTAGTGTTGAAAAACCACTTTTCGCACTTGTGTTAGTGTTGAAAAAACACTTTTCGCACTTGTGTTGGTGCAGGCATCCACTTTTGCACTTGTATTAGTGTGGAAAAAACACTTTTCGAACTTGTGTTAGTGTTGAAAAACCACTTTTCGCACTTGTGTTAGTGTTGAAATACCACTTTTCGCACTTGTGTTAGTGTTGAAAAACCACTTTTCGCACTTGTGTTAGTGTTGAAAAAACACTTTTCGCACTTGTGTTGGTGCAGGAAACCACTTTTGCACTTGTATTAGTGTGGAAAAAACACTTTTTGCACTTGTGATAGTGTTGAAAAACCATTTTTCGCACTTGTGTTAATGTTGAAAAAACACTTTTCGCACTTGTGTTAGTGTTGAAAAACCACATTTCGCACTTGTGTTAGTGTTGAAAAACCACTTTTCGCACTGGTGTTGGTGCAGGAAACCACTTTTGCACTTGTATTAGTGTGGAAAAAACACTTTTCGCACTTGTGTTAGTGTTGAAAAACCACTTTTCGCACTTGTGTTAGTGTTGAAAAACCACTTTTTGCACTTGTGTTAGTGTTGAAAAATCACTTTTCGCACTTGTGTTGGTGCATGAAACCACTTTTGCACTTGTATTAGTGTGGAAAAAACACTTTTTGCACTTGTGTTAGTGTTGAAAAAACACTTTTCGCACTTGTGTTAGTGTTGAAAAACCACTCTTTGCACTTGTGTTAGTGTTGAAAAACCACTTTTCGCACTTGTGTTAGTGTTGAAAAACCACTTTTCGCACTTGTGTTGGTGCAGGAAACCACTTTTGCACTTGTATTAGTGTGGAAAAAACACTTTTCGCACTTGTGTTAGTGTTGAAAAACCACATTTCGCACTTGTGTTAGTGTTGAAAAACCACTTTTCGCATTTGTGTTGGTGCAGGAAACCACTTTTGCACTTGTATTAGTGTGGAAAAAACACTTTTCGCACTTGTGTTAGTGTTGAAAAACCACTTTTCGCACTTGTGTTAGTGTTGAAAAACCACTTTTCGCACTTGTGTTGGTGCAGGAAACCACTTTTGCAGTTGTATTAGTGTGGAAAAATCACTTTTCGCACTTGTGTTAGTGTTGAAAAACCACTTTTCGCACTTGTGTTAGTGTTGAAAAACCACTTTTCGCACTTGTGTTGGTGCAGGAAACCACTTTTGCAGTTGTATTAGTGTGGAAAAATCACTTTTCGCACTTGTGTTAGTGTTGAAAAACCACTTTTTGCACTTGTGATAGTGTTGAAAAACCACTTTTCGCACTTGTGTTAGTGTTGAAAAACCACTTTTCGCACTTGTGTTAGTGTTGAAAAACCACTTTTCGCACTTGTGTTAGTGTTGAAAAAACACTTTTCGCACTTGTGTTGGTGCAGGCATCCACTTTTGCACTTGTATTAGTGTGGAAAAAACACTTTTCGAACTTGTGTTAGTGTTGAAAAACCACTTTTCGCACTTGTGTTAGTGTTGAAATACCACTTTTCGCACTTGTGTTAGTGTTGAAAAACCACTTTTCGCACTTGTGTTAGTGTTGAAAAAACACTTTTCGCACTTGTGTTGGTGCAGGAAACCACTTTTGCACTTGTATTAGTGTGGAAAAAACACTTTTTGCACTTGTGATAGTGTTGAAAAACCATTTTTCGCACTTGTGTTAGTGTTGAAAAAACACTTTTCGCACTTGTGTTAGTGTTGAAAAACCACATTTCGCACTTGTGTTAGTGTTGAAAAACCACTTTTCGCACTGGTGTTGGTGCAGGAAACCACTTTTGCACTTGTATTAGTGTGGAAAAAACACTTTTCGCACTTGTGTTAGTGTTGAAAAACCACTTTTCGCACTTGTGTTAGTGTTGAAAAACCACTTTTTGCACTTGTGTTAGTGTTGAAAAATCACTTTTCGCACTTGTGTTGGTGCATGAAACCACTTTTGCACTTGTATTAGTGTGGAAAAAACACTTTTTGCACTTGTGTTAGTGTTGAAAAAACACTTTTCGCACTTGTGTTAGTGTTGAAAAACCACTCTTTGCACTTGTGTTAGTGTTGAAAAACCACTTTTCGCACTTGTGTTAGTGTTGAAAAACCACTTTTCGCACTTGTGTTGGTGCAGGAAACCACTTTTGCACTTGTATTAGTGTGGAAAAAACACTTTTCGCACTTGTGTTAGTGTTGAAAAACCACATTTCGCACTTGTGTTAGTGTTGAAAAACCACTTTTCGCATTTGTGTTGGTGCAGGAAACCACTTTTGCACTTGTATTAGTGTGGAAAAAACACTTTTCGCACTTGTGTTAGTGTTGAAAAACCACTTTTCGCACTTGTGTTAGTGTTGAAAAACCACTTTTCGCACTTGTGTTGGTGCAGGAAACCACTTTTGCAGTTGTATTAGTGTGGAAAAATCACTTTTCGCACTTGTGTTAGTGTTGAAAAACCACTTTTCGCACTTGGGTTAGTGTTGAAAAACCACTTTTCGCACTTGTGTTAGTGTTGAAAAACCACTTTTCGCACTTGTGTTGGTGCAGGAAACCACATTTGCACTTGTATTAGTGTGGAAAAAACACTTTTTGCACTTGTGATAGTGTTGAAAAACCACTTTTCGCACTTGTGTTAGTGTTGAAAAACCACTTTTCGCACTTGTGATAGTGTTGAAAAACCACTTTTCGCACTTCTGTTAGTGTTGAAAAACCACTTTTCGCACTTGTGTTGGTGCAGGAAACCACATTTGCACTTGTATTAGTGTGGAAAAAACACTTTTTGCACTTGTGATAGTGTTGAAAAACCACTTTTCGCACTTGTGATAGTGTTGAAAAACCACTTTTTGCACTTCTGTTAGTGTTGAAAAACCACTTTTCGCACTTGTGTTGGTGCAGGAAACCACATTTGCACTTGTATTAGTGTGGAAAAAACACTTTTTGCACTTGTGATAGTGTTGAAAAACCACTTTTCGCACTTGTGTTAGTGTTGAAAAACCACTTTTTGCACTTGTGATAGTGTTGAAAAACCACTTTTCGCACTTGTGTTAGTGTTGAAAAACCACTTTTCGCACTTGTGTTAGTGTTGAAAAACCACTTTTCGCACTTGTGTTAGTGTTGAAAAAACACTTTTCGCACTTGTGTTGGTGCAGGAAACCACTTTTGCACTTGTATTAGTGTGGAAAAAACACTTTTCGAACTTGTGTTAGTGTTGAAAAACCACTTTTCGCACTTGTGTTAGTGTTGAAAAACCACTTTTCGCACTTGTGTTAGTGTTGAAAAACCACTTTTTGCACTTGTGATAGTGTTGAAAAACCACTTTTCGCACTTGTGTTAGTGTTGAAAAAACACTTTTCGCACTTGTGTTAGTGTTGAAAAACCACTTTTCGCACTGATGTTGATGCAGGAAACCACTTTTGCACTTGTATTAGTGTGGAAAAAACACTTTTTGCACTTGTGTTAGTGTTGAAAAACCACTTTTCGCACTTGTGTTAGTGTTGAAAAACCACTTTTCGCACTTGTGTTAGTGTTGAAAAACCACTTTTCGCAATTGTGTTAGTGCAGGAAACCACTTTTGCAGTTGTATTAGTGTGGAAAAAACACTTTTCGCACGTGTGTTAGTGTTGAAAAACCACTTTTCGCTCTTGTGTTAGTGTTGAAAAACCACTTTTCGCACTTGTGTTAGTGTTGAAAAACCACTTTTCGCACTTGTGTTGGTGCAGGAAACCACTTTTGCACTTGTATTAGTGTGGAAAAAACACTTTTCGCACTTGTGTTAGTGTTGAAAAACCACTTTTCGCACTTGTGTTTGTGTTGAAAAACCACTTTTCGCAATTGTGTTAGTGCAGGAAACCACTTTTGCAGTTGTATTAGTGTGGAAAAAACACTTTTCGCACTTGTGTTAGTTTTGAAAAACCACTTTTCACACTTGTGTTAGTGTTGAAAAACCACATTTCGCACTTGTGTTAGTGTTGAAAAACCACTTTTCGCACTTGTGTTGGTGCAGGAAACCACTTTTGCACTTGTATTAGTGTGGAAAAAACACTTTTCGCACTTGTGTTAGTGTTGAAAAACCACTTTTCGCACTTGTGTTAGCGTTGAAAAACCACTTTTCGCACTTGTGTTAGTGTTGAAAAACCACTTTTCGCACTTGTGTTGGTGCAGGAAACCACTTTTGCACTTGTATTAGTGTGGAAAAAACACTTTTCGCACTTGTTAGTGTTGAAAAACCACTTTTCGCACTTGTGTTAGTGTTGAAAAACAACTTTTCGCACTTGTGTTAGTGTTGAAAAACCACTTTTCGCACTTGTGTTGGTGCAGGAAACCACTTTGGCACTTGTATTAGTGTTGGAAAAAACACTTTTCGCACTTGTGTTAGTGTTGAAAAACCACTTTTCGCACTTGTGTTAGTGTTGAAAAACCACTTTTCGCACTTGTATTGGTGCAGGAAACCACTTTTGCACTTGTATTAGTGTGGAAAAAACACTTTTCGCACTTGTGTTAGTGTTGAAAATCCACTTTTCGCACTTGTATTAGTGTGGAAAAAACACTTTTCGCACTTGTGTTAGTGTTGAAAAACCACTTTTCGCACTTGTGTTAGTGTTGAAAAACCACTTTTTGCACTTGTGTCAGTGTTGAAAAATCACTTTTCGCACTTGTGTTGGTGCAGGAAACCACATTTGCACTTGTATTAGTGTGGAAAAAACACTTTTCGCACTTGTGTTAGTGTTGAAAAATCACTTTTCGCACTTGTGTTAGTGTTGAAAAACCACTTTTTGCACTTGTGTTGGTGCAGGAAACCACTTTTGCACTTGTATTAGTGTGGAAAAAACACTTTTCGCACTTGTGTTAGTGTTGAAAAACCACTTTTCGCACTTGTGTTAGTGTTGAAAAACCACTTTTCGCACTTGTGTTAGTGTTGAAAAACCACTTTTCGCACTTGTGTTGGTGCAGGAAACCACTTTTGCACTTGTATTAGTGTGGAAAAAACACTTTTCGCACTTGTGTTAGTGTTGAAAAACCACATTTCGCACTTGTGTTAGTGTTGAAAAACCACTTTTCGCATTTGTGTTGGTGCAGGAAACCACTTTTGCACTTGTATTAGTGTGGAAAAAACACTTTTCGCACTTGTGTTAGTGTTGAAAAACCACTTTTCGCACTTGTGTTAGTGTTGAAAAACCACTTTTTGCACTTGTGATAGTGTTGAAAAACCACTTTTCGCACTTGTGTTAGTGTTGAAAAACCACTTTTCGCACTTGTGTTAGTGTTGAAAAACCACTTTTCGCACTTGTGTTAGTGTTGAAAAAACACTTTTCGCACTTGTGTTGGTGCAGGCATCCACTTTTGCACTTGTATTAGTGTGGAAAAAACACTTTTCGAACTTGTGTTAGTGTTGAAAAACCACTTTTCGCACTTGTGTTAGTGTTGAAATACCACTTTTCGCACCTGTGTTAGTGTTGAAAAACCACTTTTCGCACTTGTGTTAGTGTTGAAAAAACACTTTTCGCACTTGTGTTGGTGCAGGAAACCACTTTTGCACTTGTATTAGTGTGGAAAAAACACTTTTTGCACTTGTGATAGTGTTGAAAAACCATTTTTCGCACTTGTGTTAGTGTTGAAAAAACACTTTTCGCACTTGTGTTAGTGTTGAAAAACCACATTTCGCACTTGTGTTAGTGTTGAAAAACCACTTTTCGCACTGGTGTTGGTGCAGGAAACCACTTTTGCACTTGTATTAGTGTGGAAAAAACACTTTTCGCACTTGTGTTAGTGTTGAAAAACCACTTTTCGCACTTGTGTTAGTGTTGAAAAACCACTTTTTGCACTTGTGTTAGTGTTGAAAAATCACTTTTCGCACTTGTGTTGGTGCAGGAAACCACTTTTGCACTTGTATTAGTGTGGAAAAAACACTTTTTGCACTTGTGTTAGTGTTGAAAAAACACTTTTCGCACTTGTGTTAGTGTTGAAAAACCACTCTTTGCACTTGTGTTAGTGTTGAAAAACCACTTTTCGCACTTGTGTTAGTGTTGAAAAACCACTTTTCGCACTTGTGTTGGTGCAGGAAACCACTTTTGCACTTGTATTAGTGTGGAAAAAACACTTTTCGCACTTGTGTTAGTGTTGAAAAACCACATTTCGCACTTGTGTTAGTGTTGAAAAACCACTTTTCGCATTTGCGTTGGTGCAGGAAACCACTTTTGCACTTGTATTAGTGTGGAAAAAACACTTTTCGCACTTGTGTTAGTGTTGAAAAACCACTTTTCGCTCTTGTGTTAGTGTTGAAAAACCACTTTTCGCACTTGTGTTGGTGCAGGAAACCACTTTTGCAGTTGTATTAGTGTGGAAAAATCACTTTTCGCACTTGTGTTAGTGTTGAAAAACCACTTTTCGCACTTGGGTTAGTGTTGAAAAACCACTTTTCGCACTTGTGTTAGTGTTGAAAAACCACTTTTCGCACTTTTGTTGGTGCAGGAAACCACATTTGCACTTGTATTAGTGTGGAAAAAACACTTTTTGCACTTGTGATAGTGTTGAAAAACCACTTTTCGCACTTGTGTTAGTGTTGAAAAACCACTTTTCGCACTTGTGATAGTGTTGAAAAACCACTTTTCGCACTTCTGTTAGTGTTGAAAAACCACTTTTCGCACTTGTGTTGGTGCAGGAAACCACATTTGCACTTGTATTAGTGTGGAAAAAACACTTTTTGCACTTGTGATAGTGTTGAAAAACCACTTTTCGCACTTGTGATAGTGTTGAAAAACCACTTTTTGCACTTCTGTTAGTGTTGAAAAACCACTTTTCGCACTTGTGTTGGTGCAGGAAACCACATTTGCACTTGTATTAGTGTGGAAAAAACACTTTTTGCACTTGTGATAGTGTTGAAAAACCACTTTTCGCACTTGTGTTAGTGTTGAAAAACCACTTTTTGCACTTGTGATAGTGTTGAAAAACCACTTTTCGCACTTGTGTTAGTGTTGAAAAACCACTTTTCGCACTTGTGTTAGTGTTGAAAAACCACTTTTCGCACTTGTGTTAGTGTTGAAAAAACACTTTTCGCACTTGTGTTGGTGCAGGAAACCACTTTTGCACTTGTATTAGTGTGGAAAAAACACTTTTCGAACTTGTGTTAGTGTTGAAAAACCACTTTTCGCACTTGTGTTAGTGTTGAAAAACCACTTTTCGCACTTGTGTTAGTGTTGAAAAACCACTTTTTGCACTTGTGATAGTGTTGAAAAACCACTTTTCGCACTTGTGTTAGTGTTGAAAAAACACTTTTCGCACTTGTGTTAGTGTTGAAAAACCACTTTTCGCACTGATGTTGATGCAGGAAACCACTTTTGCACTTGTATTAGTGTGGAAAAAACACTTTTTGCACTTGTGTTAGTGTTGAAAAACCACTTTTCGCACTTGTGTTAGTGTTGAAAAACCACTTTTCGCACTTGTGTTAGTGTTGAAAAACCACTTTTCGCAATTGTGTTAGTGCAGGAAACCACTTTTGCAGTTGTATTAGTGTGGAAAAAACACTTTTCGCACTTGTGTTAGTGTTGAAAAACCACTTTTCGCTCTTGTGTTAGTGTTGAAAAACCACTTTTCGCACTTGTGTTAGTGTTGAAAAACCACTTTTCGCACTTGTGTAGGTGCAGGAAACCACTTTTGCACTTGTATTAGTGTGGAAAAAACACTTTTCGCACTTGTGTTAGTGTTGAAAAACCACTTTTCGCACTTGTGTTTGTGTTGAAAAACCACTTTTCGCAATTGTGTTAGTGCAGGAAACCACTTTTGCAGTTGTATTAGTGTGGAAAAAACACTTTTCGCACTTGTGTTAGTTTTGAAAAACCACTTTTCACACTTGTGTTAGTGTTGAAAAACCACATTTCGCACTTGTGTTAGTGTTGAAAAACCACTTTTCGCACTTGTGTTGGTGCAGGAAACCACTTTTGCACTTGTATTAGTGTGGAAAAAACACTT
The DNA here is from genome assembly GCF_964187855.1 of Myxine glutinosa. Lineage (NCBI taxonomy): Eukaryota > Metazoa > Chordata > Myxini > Myxiniformes > Myxinidae > Myxine > Myxine glutinosa. Next base: position 206,915 of record NW_027616431.1, on the reverse strand, counting down.
TTCGCACTTGTGTTAGTGTTGAAAAACCACTTTTCGCACTTGTGTTAGCGTTGAAAAACCACTTTTCGCACTTGTGTTAGTGTTGAAAAACCACTTTTCGCACTTGTGTTGGTGCAGGAAACCACTTTTGCACTTGTATTAGTGTGGAAAAAACACTTTTCGCACTTGTTAGTGTTGAAAAACCACTTTTCGCACTTGTGTTAGTGTTGAAAAACCACTTTTCGCACTTGTATTGGTGCAGGAAACCACTTTTGCACTTGTATAAGTGTGGAAAAAACACTTTTTGCACTTGTGATTGTGTTGAAAAACCTCTTTTCGCACTTGTGTTAGTGTTGAAAAACCACTTTTCGCATTTGTGTTAGTGTTGAAAAACCACTTTTCGCACTTGTGTTGGTGCAGGAAACCACTTTTGCACTTGTATTAGTGTGGAAAAAACACTTTTCGCACTTGTGTTAGTGTTGAAAAACCACTTTTCGCTCTTGTGTTAGTGTTGAAAAACCACTTTTCGCACTTGTGTTAGAGTTGAAAAACCACTTTTCGCACTTGTGTTGGTGCAGGAAACCACTTTTGCACTTGTATTAGTGTGGAAAAAACACTTTTCGCACTTGTGTTAGTGTTGAAAAACCACTTTTCGCACTTGTGTTAGTGTTGAAAAACCACTTTTTGCACTTGTGTTAGTGTTGAAAAATCACTTTTCGCACTTGTGTTGGTGCAGGAAACCACTTTTGCACTTGTATTAGTGTGGAAAAAACACTTTTCGCACTTGTGTTAGTGTTGAAAAATCACTTTTCGCACTTGTGTTAGTGTTGAAAAACCACTTTTTGCACTTGTGTTGGTGCAGGAAACCACTTTTGCACTTATATTAGTGTGGAAAAAACACTTTTCGCACTTGTGTTAGTGTTGAAAAACCACTTTTCGCACTTGTGTTAGTGTTGAAAAACCACTTTTCGCACTTGTGTTAGTGTTGAAAAACCACTTTTCGCACTTGTGTTGGTGCAGGAAACCACTTTTGCACTTGTATTAGTGTGGAAAAAACACTTTTCGCACTTGTGTTAGTGTTGAAAAACCACATTTCGCACTTGTGTTAGTGTTGAAAAACCACTTTTCGCATTTGTGTTGGTGCAGGAAACCACTTTTGCACTTGTATTAGTGTGGAAAAAACACTTTTCGCACTTGTGTTAGTGTTGAAAAACCACTTTTCGCACTTGTGTTAGTGTTGAAAAACCACTTTTCGCACTTGTGTTGGTGCAGGAAACCACTTTTGCAGTTGTATTAGTGTGGAAAAATCACTTTTCGCACTTGTGTTAGTGTTGAAAAACCACTTTTCGCACTTGTATTGGTGCAGGAAACCACTTTTGCACTTGTATAAGTGTGGAAAAAACACTTTTTGCACTTGTGATTGTGTTGAAAAACCTCTTTTCGCACTTGTGTTAGTGTTGAAAAACCACTTTTCGCACTTGTGATAGTGTTGAAAAACCACTTTTCGCACTTCTGTTAGTGTTGAAAAACCACTTTTCGCACTTGTATTGGTGCAGGAAACCACATTTGCACTTGTATTAGTGTGGAAAAAACACTTTTTGCACTTGTGATAGTGTTGAAAAACCACTTTTCGCACTTGTGTTAGTGTTGAAAAACCACTTTTTGCACTTGTGATAGTGTTGAAAAACCACTTTTTGCACTTGTGATAGTGTTGAAAAACCACTTTTCGCACTTGTGTTAGTGTTGAAAAACCACTTTTCGCACTTGTGTTTGTGTTGAAAAACCACTTTTCGCAATTGTGTTAGTGTTGAAATACCACTTTTCACACTTGTGTTAGTGTTGAAAAACCACTTTTCGCACTTGTGTTAGTGTTGAAAAAACACTTTTCGCACTTGTGTTGGTGCAGGAAACCACTTTTGCACTTGTATTAGTGTGGAAAAAACACTTTTTGCACTTGTGATAGTGTTGAAAAACCATTTTTCGCACTTGTGTTAGTGTTGAAAAAACACTTTTCGCACTTGTGTTAGTGTTGAAAAACCACATTTCGCACTTGTGTTAGTGTTGAAAAACCACTTTTCGCACTGGTGTTGGTGCAGGAAACCACTTTTGCACTTGTATTAGTGTGGAAAAAACACTTTTCGCACTTGTGTTAGTGTTGAAAAACCACTTTTCGCACTTGTGTTAGTGTTGAAAAACCACTTTTTGCACTTGTGTTAGTGTTGAAAAATCTCTTTTCGCACTTGTGTTGGTGCAGGAAACCACTTTTGCACTTGTATTAGTGTGGAAAAAACACTTTTTGCACTTGTGTTAGTGTTGAAAAAACACTTTTCGCACTTGTGTTAGTGTTGAAAAACCACTCTTTGCACTTGTGTTAGTGTTGAAAAACCACTTTTCGCACTTGTGTTAGTGTTGAAAAACCACTTTTCGCACTTGTGTTGGTGCAGGAAACCACTTTTGCACTTGTATTAGTGTGGAAAAAACACTTTTCGCACTTGTGTTAGTGTTGAAAAACCACATTTCGCACTTGTGTTAGTGTTGAAAAACCACTTTTCGCATTTGCGTTGGTGCAGGAAACCACTTTTGCACTTGTATTAGTGTGGAAAAAACACTTTTCGCACTTGTGTTAGTGTTGAAAAACCACTTTTCGCTCTTGTGTTAGTGTTGAAAAACCACTTTTCGCACTTGTGTTGGTGCAGGAAACCACTTTTGCAGTTGTATTAGTGTGGAAAAATCACTTTTCGCACTTGTGTTAGTGTTGAAAAACCACTTTTCGCACTTGGGTTAGTGTTGAAAAACCACTTTTCGCACTTGTGTTAGTGTTGAAAAACCACTTTTCGCACTTTTGTTGGTGCAGGAAACCACATTTGCACTTGTATTAGTGTGGAAAAAACACTTTTTGCACTTGTGATAGTGTTGAAAAACCACTTTTCGCACTTGTGTTAGTGTTGAAAAACCATTTTTCGCACTTGTGATAGTGTTGAAAAACCACTTTTCGCACTTCTGTTAGTGTTGAAAAACCACTTTTCGCACTTGTGTTGGTGCAGGAAACCACATTTGCACTTGTATTAGTGTGGAAAAAACACTTTTTGCACTTGTGATAGTGTTGAAAAACCACTTTTCGCACTTGTGATAGTGTTGAAAAACCACTTTTTGCACTTCTGTTAGTGTTGAAAAACCACTTTTCGCACTTGTGTTGGTGCAGGAAACCACATTTGCACTTGTATTAGTGTGGAAAAAACACTTTTTGCACTTGTGATAGTGTTGAAAAACCACTTTTCGCACTTGTGTTAGTGTTGAAAAACCACTTTTTGCACTTGTGATAGTGTTGAAAAACCACTTTTCGCACTTGTGTTAGTGTTGAAAAACCACTTTTCGCACTTGTGTTAGTGTTGAAAAACCACTTTTCGCACTTGTGTTAGTGTTGAAAAAACACTTTTCGCACTTGTGTTGGTGCAGGAAACCACTTTTGCACTTGTATTAGTGTGGAAAAAACACTTTTCGAACTTGTGTTAGTGTTGAAAAACCACTTTTCGCACTTGTGTTAGTGTTGAAAAACCACTTTTCGCACTTGTGTTAGTGTTGAAAAACCACTTTTTGCACTTGTGATAGTGTTGAAAAACCACTTTTCGCACTTGTGTTAGTGTTGAAAAAACACTTTTCGCACTTGTGTTAGTGTTGAAAAACCACTTTTCGCACTGATGTTGATGCAGGAAACCACTTTTGCACTTGTATTAGTGTGGAAAAAACACTTTTTGCACTTGTGTTAGTGTTGAAAAACCACTTTTCGCACTTGTGTTAGTGTTGAAAAACCACTTTTCGCACTTGTGTTAGTGTTGAAAAACCACTTTTCGCAATTGTGTTAGTGCAGGAAACCACTTTTGCAGTTGTATTAGTGTGGAAAAAACACTTTTCGCACTTGTGTTAGTGTTGAAAAACCACTTTTCGCTCTTGTGTTAGTGTTGAAAAACCACTTTTCGCACTTGTGTTAGTGTTGAAAAACCACTTTTCGCACTTGTGTTGGTGCAGGAAACCACTTTTGCACTTGTATTAGTGTGGAAAAAACACTTTTCGCACTTGTGTTAGTGTTGAAAAACCACTTTTCGCACTTGTGTTTGTGTTGAAAAACCACTTTTCGCAATTGTGTTAGTGCAGGAAACCACTTTTGCAGTTGTATTAGTGTGGAAAAAACACTTTTCGCACTTGTGTTAGTTTTGAAAAACCACTTTTCACACTTGTGTTAGTGTTGAAAAACCACATTTCGCACTTGTGTTAGTGTTGAAAAACCACTTTTCGCACTTGTGTTGGTGCAGGAAACCACTTTTGCACTTGTATTAGTGTGGAAAAAACACTTTTCGCACTTGTGTTAGTGTTGAAAAACCACTTTTCGCACTTGTGTTAGCGTTGAAAAACCACTTTTCGCACTTGTGTTAGTGTTGAAAAACCACTTTTCGCACTTGTGTTGGTGCAGGAAACCACTTTTGCACTTGTATTAGTGTGGAAAAAACACTTTTCGCACTTGTTAGTGTTGAAAAACCACTTTTCGCACTTGTGTTAGTGTTGAAAAACCACTTTTCGCACTTGTATTGGTGCAGGAAACCACTTTTGCACTTGTATAAGTGTGGAAAAAACACTTTTTGCACTTGTGATTGTGTTGAAAAACCTCTTTTCGCACTTGTGTTAGTGTTGAAAAACCACTTTTCGCATTTGTGTTAGTGTTGAAAAACCACTTTTCGCACTTGTGTTGGTGCAGGAAACCACTTTTGCACTTGTATTAGTGTGGAAAAAACACTTTTCGCACTTGTGTTAGTGTTGAAAAACCACTTTTCGCTCTTGTGTTAGTGTTGAAAAACCACTTTTCGCACTTGTGTTAGAGTTGAAAAACCACTTTTCGCACTTGTGTTGGTGCAGGAAACCACTTTTGCACTTGTATTAGTGTGGAAAAAACACTTTTCGCACTTGTGTTAGTGTTGAAAAACCACTTTTCGCACTTGTGTTAGTGTTGAAAAACCACTTTTTGCACTTGTGTTAGTGTTGAAAAATCACTTTTCGCACTTGTGTTGGTGCAGGAAACCACTTTTGCACTTGTATTAGTGTGGAAAAAACACTTTTCGCACTTGTGTTAGTGTTGAAAAATCACTTTTCGCACTTGTGTTAGTGTTGAAAAACCACTTTTTGCACTTGTGTTGGTGCAGGAAACCACTTTTGCACTTATATTAGTGTGGAAAAAACACTTTTCGCACTTGTGTTAGTGTTGAAAAACCACTTTTCGCACTTGTGTTAGTGTTGAAAAACCACTTTTCGCACTTGTGTTAGTGTTGAAAAACCACTTTTCGCACTTGTGTTGGTGCAGGAAACCACTTTTGCACTTGTATTAGTGTGGAAAAAACACTTTTCGCACTTGTGTTAGTGTTGAAAAACCACATTTCGCACTTGTGTTAGTGTTGAAAAACCACTTTTCGCATTTGTGTTGGTGCAGGAAACCACTTTTGCACTTGTATTAGTGTGGAAAAAACACTTTTCGCACTTGTGTTAGTGTTGAAAAACCACTTTTCGCACTTGTGTTAGTGTTGAAAAACCACTTTTCGCACTTGTGTTGGTGCAGGAAACCACTTTTGCAGTTGTATTAGTGTGGAAAAATCACTTTTCGCACTTGTGTTAGTGTTGAAAAACCACTTTTCGCACTTGTATTGGTGCAGGAAACCACTTTTGCACTTGTATAAGTGTGGAAAAAACACTTTTTGCACTTGTGATTGTGTTGAAAAACCTCTTTTCGCACTTGTGTTAGTGTTGAAAAACCACTTTTCGCACTTGTGATAGTGTTGAAAAACCACTTTTCGCACTTCTGTTAGTGTTGAAAAACCACTTTTCGCACTTGTATTGGTGCAGGAAACCACATTTGCACTTGTATTAGTGTGGAAAAAACACTTTTTGCACTTGTGATAGTGTTGAAAAACCACTTTTCGCACTTGTGTTAGTGTTGAAAAACCACTTTTTGCACTTGTGATAGTGTTGAAAAACCACTTTTTGCACTTGTGATAGTGTTGAAAAACCACTTTTCGCACTTGTGTTAGTGTTGAAAAACCACTTTTCGCACTTGTGTTTGTGTTGAAAAACCACTTTTCGCAATTGTGTTAGTGCAGGAAACCACTTTTGCAGTTGTATTAGTGTGGAAAAAACACTTTTCGCACTTGTGTTAGTGTTGAAAAACCACTTTTCGCACTTGTGTTAGTGTTGAAAAACCACTTTTCACACTTGTGTTAGTGTTGAAAAACCACATTTCGCACTTGTGTTAGTGTTGAAAAACCACTTTTCGCACTTGTGTTGGTGCAGGAAACCACTTTTGCACTTGTATTAGTGTGGAAAAAACACTTTTCGCACTTGTGTTAGTGTTGAAAAACCACTTTTCGCACTTGTGTTAGCGTTGAAAAACCACTTTTCGCACTTGTGTTAGTGTTGAAAAACCACTTTTCGCACTTGTGTTGGTGCAGGAAACCACTTTTGCACTTGTATTAGTGTGGAAAAAACACTTTTCGCACTTGTTAGTGTTGAAAAACCACTTTTCGCACTTGTGTTAGTGTTGAAAAACCACTTTTCGCACTTGTATTGGTGCAGGAAACCACTTTTGCACTTGTATAAGTGTGGAAAAAACACTTTTCGCACTTGTGTTAGTGTTGAAAAACCACTTTTCGCTCTTGTGTTAGTGTTGAAAAACCACTTTTCGCACTTGTGTTAGTGTTGAAAAACCACTTTTCGCACTTGTGTTGGTGCAGGAAACCACTTTTGCACTTGTATAAGTGTGGAAAAAACACTTTTCGCACTTGTGTTAGTGTTGAAAAACCACTTTTCGCACTTGTGTTAGTGTTGAAAAACCACTTTTCGCACTTGTGTTAGTGTTGAAAAACCACTTTTCGCACTTGTGTTGGTGCAGGAAACCACTTTTGCACTTGTATTAGTGTGGAAAAAACACTTTTCGCACTTGTGTTAGTGTTGAAAAACCACATTTCGCACTTGTGTTAGTGTTGAAAAACCACTTTTCGCATTTGTGTTGGTGCAGGAAACCACTTTTGCACTTGTATTAGTGTGGAAAAAACACTTTTCGCACTTGTGTTAGTGTTGAAAAACCACTTTTCGCACTTGTGTTAGTGTTGAAAAACCACTTTTCGCACTTGTGTTGGTGCAGGAAACCACTTTTGCAGTTGTATTAGTGTGGAAAAATCACTTTTCGCACTTGTGTTAGTGTTGAAAAACCACTTTTCGCACTTGGGTTAGTGTTGAAAAACCACTTTTCGCACTTGTGTTAGTGTTGAAAAACCACTTTTCGCACTTGTGTTGGTGCAGGAAACCACATTTGCACTTGTATTAGTGTGGAAAAAACACTTTTTGCACTTGTGATAGTGTTGAAAAACCACTTTTCGCACTTGTGTTAGTGTTGAAAAACCACTTTTCGCACTTGTGATAGTGTTGAAAAACCACTTTTTGCACTTCTGTTAGTGTTGAAAAACCACTTTTCGCACTTGTGTTGGTGCAGGAAACCACATTTGCACTTGTATTAGTGTGGAAAAAACACTTTTTGCACTTGTGATAGTGTTGAAAAACCACTTTTCGCACTTGTGTTATTGTTGAAAAACCACTTTTTGCACTTGTGATAGTGTTGAAAAACCACTTTTCGCAATTGTGTTAGTGCAGGAAACCACTTTTGCAGTTGTATTAGTGTGGAAAAAACACTTTTCGCACTTGTGTTAGTGTTGAAAAACCACTTTTCGCTCTTGTGTTAGTGTTGAAAAACCACTTTTCGCACTTGTGTTAGTGTTGAAAAACCACTTTTCGCACTTGTGTTGGTGCAGGAAACCACTTTTGCACTTGTATTAGTGTGGAAAAAACACTTTTCGCACTTGTGTTAGTGTTGAAAAACCACTTTTCGCACTTGTGTTTGTGTTGAAAAACCACTTTTCGCAATTGTGTTAGTGCAGGAAACCACTTTTGCAGTTGTATTAGTGTGGAAAAAACACTTTTCGCACTTGTGTTAGTGTTGAAAAACCACTTTTCGCACTTGTGTTAGTGTTGAAAAACCACTTTTCACACTTGTGTTAGTGTTGAAAAACCACATTTCGCACTTGTGTTAGTGTTGAAAAACCACTTTTCGCACTTGTGTTGGTGCAGGAAACCACTTTTGCACTTGTATTAGTGTGGAAAAAACACTTTTCGCACTTGTGTTAGTGTTGAAAAACCACTTTTCGCACTTGTGTTAGCGTTGAAAAACCACTTTTCGCACTTGTGTTAGTGTTGAAAAACCACTTTTCGCACTTGTGTTGGTGCAGGAAACCACTTTTGCACTTGTATTAGTGTGGAAAAAACACTTTTCGCACTTGTTAGTGTTGAAAAACCACATTTCGCACTTGTGTTAGTGTTGAAAAACCACTTTTCGCACTTGTATTGGTGCAGGAAACCACTTTTGCACTTGTATAAGTGTGGAAAAAACACTTTTTGCACTTGTGATTGTGTTGAAAAACCTCTTTTCGCACTTGTGTTAGTGTTGAAAAACCACTTTTCGCATTTGTGTTAGTGTTGAAAAACCACTTTTCGCACTTGTATTGGTGCAGGAAACCACTTTTGCACTTGTATAAGTGTGGAAAAAACACTTTTCGCACTTGTGTTAGTGTTGAAAAACCACTTTTCGCTCTTGTGTTAGTGTTGAAAAACCACTTTTCGCACTTGTGTTAGTGTTGAAAAACCACTTTTCGCACTTGTGTTGGTGCAGGAAACCACTTTTGCACTTGTATAAGTGTGGAAAAAACACTTTTCGCACTTGTGTTAGTGTTGAAAAACCACTTTTCGCACTTGTGTTAGTGTTGAAAAACCACTTTTCGCACTTGTGTTAGTGTTGAAAAACCACTTTTCGCACTTGTGTTGGTGCAGGAAACCACTTTTGCACTTGTATTAGTGTGGAAAAAACACTTTTCGCACTTGTGTTAGTGTTGAAAAACCACATTTCGCACTTGTGTTAGTGTTGAAAAACCACTTTTCGCATTTGTGTTGGTGCAGGAAACCACTTTTGCACTTGTATTAGTGTGGAAAAAACACTTTTCGCACTTGTGTTAGTGTTGAAAAACCACTTTTCGCACTTGTGTTAGTGTTGAAAAACCACTTTTCGCACTTGTGTTGGTGCAGGAAACCACTTTTGCAGTTGTATTAGTGTGGAAAAATCACTTTTCGCACTTGTGTTAGTGTTGAAAAACCACTTTTCGCACTTGGGTTAGTGTTGAAAAACCACTTTTCGCACTTGTGTTAGTGTTGAAAAACCACTTTTCGCACTTGTGTTGGTGCAGGAAACCACATTTGCACTTGTATTAATGTGGAAAAAACACTTTTTGCACTTGTGATAGTGTTGAAAAACCACTTTTCGCACTTGTGTTATTGTTGAAAAACCACTTTTTGCACTTGTGATAGTGTTGAAAAACCACTTTTTGCAATTGTGTTAGTGCAGGAAACCACTTTTGCAGTTGTATTAGTGTGGAAAAAACACTTTTCGCACTTGTGTTAGTGTTGAAAAACCACTTTTCGCTCTTGTGTTAGTGTTGAAAAACCACTTTTCGCACTTGTGTTAGTGTTGAAAAACCACTTTTCGCACTTGTGTTGGTGCAGGAAACCACTTTTGCACTTGTATTAGTGTGGAAAAAACACTTTTCGCACTTGTGTTAGTGTTGAAAAACCACTTTTCGCACTTGTGTTTGTGTTGAAAAACCACTTTTCGCAATTGTGTTAGTGCAGGAAACCACTTTTGCAGTTGTATTAGTGTGGAAAAAACACTTTTCGCACTTGTGTTAGTGTTGAAAAACCACTTTTCGCACTTGTGTTAGTGTTGAAAAACCACTTTTCACACTTGTGTTAGTGTTGAAAAACCACATTTCGCACTTGTGTTAGTGTTGAAAAACCACTTTTCGCACTTGTGTTGGTGCAGGAAACCACTTTTGCACTTGTATTAGTGTGGAAAAAACACTTTTCGCACTTGTGTTAGTGTTGAAAAACCACTTTTCGCACTTGTGTTAGCGTTGAAAAACCACTTTTCGCACTTGTGTTAGTGTTGAAAAACCACTTTTCGCACTTGTGTTGGTGCAGGAAACCACTTTTGCACTTGTATTAGTGTGGAAAAAACACTTTTCGCACTTGTTAGTGTTGAAAAACCACTTTTCGCACTTGTGTTAGTGTTGAAAAACCACTTTTCGCACTTGTATTGGTGCAGGAAACCACTTTTGCACTTGTATAAGTGTGGAAAAAACACTTTTTGCACTTGTGATTGTGTTGAAAAACCTCTTTTCGCACTTGTGTTAGTGTTGAAAAACCACTTTTCGCATTTGTGTTAGTGTTGAAAAACCACTTTTCGCACTTGTGTTGGTGCAGGAAACCACTTTTGCACTTGTATTAGTGTGGAAAAAACACTTTTCGCACTTGTGTTAGTGTTGAAAAACCACTTTTCGCTCTTGTGTTAGTGTTGAAAAACCACTTTTCGCACTTGTGTTAGAGTTGAAAAACCACTTTTCGCACTTGTGTTGGTGCAGGAAACCACTTTTGCACTTGTATTAGTGTGGAAAAAACACTTTTCGCACTTGTGTTAGTGTTGAAAAACCACTTTTCGCACTTGTGTTAGTGTTGAAAAACCACTTTTTGCACTTGTGTTAGTGTTGAAAAATCACTTTTCGCACTTGTGTTGGTGCAGGAAACCACTTTTGCACTTGTATTAGTGTGGAAAAAACACTTTTCGCACTTGTGTTAGTGTTGAAAAATCACTTTTCGCACTTGTGTTAGTGTTGAAAAACCACTTTTTGCACTTGTGTTGGTGCAGGAAACCACTTTTGCACTTATATTAGTGTGGAAAAAACACTTTTCGCACTTGTGTTAGTGTTGAAAAACCACTTTTCGCACTTGTGTTAGTGTTGAAAAACCACTTTTCGCACTTGTGTTAGTGTTGAAAAACCACTTTTCGCACTTGTGTTGGTGCAGGAAACCACTTTTGCACTTGTATTAGTGTGGAAAAAACACTTTTCGCACTTGTGTTAGTGTTGAAAAACCACATTTCGCACTTGTGTTAGTGTTGAAAAACCACTTTTCGCATTTGTGTTCGTGCAGGAAACCACTTTTGCACTTGTATGAGTGTGGAAAAAACACTTTTCGCACTTGTGTTAGTGTTGAAAAACCACTTTTCGCACTTGTGTTAGTGTTGAAAAACCACTTTTCGCACTTGTGTTGGTGCAGGAAACCACTTTTGCAGTTGTATTAGTGTGGAAAAATCACTTTTCACACTTGTATTAGTGTTGAAAAACCACTTTTCGCACTTGTATTGGTGCAGGAAACCACTTTTGCACTTGTATAAGTGTGGAAAAAACACTTTTTGCACTTGTGATTGTGTTGAAAAACCTCTTTTCGCACTTGTGTTAGTGTTGAAAAACCACTTTTCGCACTTCTGTTAGTGTTGAAAAACCACTTTTCGCACTTGTATTGGTGCAGGAAACCACATTTGCACTTGTATTAGTGTGGAAAAAACACTTTTTGCACTTGTGATAGTGTTGAAAAACCACTTTTCGCACTTGTGTTAGTGTTGAAAAACCACTTTTTGCACTTGTGATAGTGTTGAAAAACCACTTTTTGCACTTGTGATAGTGTTGAAAAACCACTTTTCGCACTTGTGTTAGTGTTGAAAAACCACTTTTCGCACTTGTGTTTGTGTTGAAAAACCACTTTTCGCAATTGTGTTAGTGTTGAAAAACCACTTTTCACACTTGTGTTAGTGTTGAAAAACCACATTTCGCACTTGTGTTAGTGTTGAAAAACCACTTTTCGCACTTGTATTGGTGCAGGAAACCACTTTTGCAGTTGTATTAGTGTGGAAAAAACACTTTTCGCACTTGTGTTAGTGTTGAAAAACCACTTTTCGCACTTGTGTTAGTGTTGAAAAACCACTTTTCACACTTGTGTTAGTGTTGAAAAACCACATTTCGCACTTGTGTTAGTGTTGAAAAACCACTTTTCGCACTTGTATTGGTGCAGGAAACCACTTTTGCAGTTGTATTAGTGTGGAAAAAACACTTTTCGCACTTGTGTTAGTGTTGAAAAACCACTTTTCGCACTTGTGTTAGTGTTGAAAAACCACTTTTCGCACTTCTGTTAGTGTTGAAAAACCACTTTTCGCACTTGTATTGGTGCAGGAAACCACATTTGCACTTGTATTAGTGTGGAAAAAACACTTTTTGCACTTGTGATAGTGTTGAAAAACCACTTTTCGCACTTGTGTTAGTGTTGAAAAACCACTTTTTGCACTTGTGATAGTGTTGAAAAACCACTTTTTGCACTTGTGATAGTGTTGAAAAACCACTTTTCGCACTTGTGTTCGTGTTGAAAAACCACTTTTCGCACTTGTGTTTGTGTTGAAAAACCACTTTTCGCAATTGTGTTAGTGTTGAAAAACCACTTTTCACACTTGTGTTAGTGTTGAAAAACCACATTTCGCACTTGTGTTAGTGTTGAAAAACCACTTTTCGCACTTGTATTGGTGCAGGAAACCACTTTTGCAGTTGTATTAGTGTGGAAAAAACACTTTTCGCACTTGTGTTAGTGTTGAAAAACCACTTTTCGCACTTGTGTTAGTGTTGAAAAACCACTTTTCACACTTGTGTTAGTGTTGAAAAACCACATTTCGCACTTGTGTTAGTGTTGAAAAACCACTTTTCGCACTTGTGTTGGTGCAGGAAACCACTTTTGCACTTGTATTAGTGTGGAAAAAACACTTTTCGCACTTGTGTTAGTGTTGAAAAACCACTTTTCGCACTTGTGTTAGCGTTGAAAAACCACTTTTCGCACTTGTGTTAGTGTTGAAAAACCACTTTTCGCACTTGTGTTGGTGCAGGAAACCACTTTTGCACTTGTATTAGTGTGGAAAAACACTTTTCGCACTTGTTAGTGTTGAAAAACCACTTTTCGCACTTGTGTTAGTGTTGAAAAACCACTTTTCGCACTTGTATTGGTGCAGGAAACCACTTTTGCACTTGTATAAGTGTGGAAAAAACACTTTTCGCACTTGTGTTAGTGTTGAAAAACCACTTTTCGCTCTTGTGTTAGTGTTGAAAAACCACTTTTCGCACTTGTGTTAGTGTTGAAAAACCACTTTTCGCACTTGTGTTGGTGCAGGAAACCACTTTTGCACTTGTATAAGTGTGGAAAAAACACTTTTCGCACTTGTGTTAGTGTTGAAAAACCACTTTTCGCACTTGTGTTAGTGTTGAAAAACCACTTTTCGCACTTGTGTTAGTGTTGAAAAACCACTTTTCGCACTTGTGTTGGTGCAGGAAACCACTTTTGCACTTGTATTAGTGTGGAAAAAACACTTTTTGCACTTGTGATAGTGTTGAAAAACCACTTTTCGCACTTGTGTTAGTGTTGAAAAACCACTTTTTGCACTTGTGATAGTGTTGAAAAACCACTTTTTGCACTTGTGATAGTGTTGAAAAACCACTTTTCGCACTTGTGTTAGTGTTGAAAAACCACTTTTCGCACTTGTGTTTGTGTTGAAAAACCACTTTTCGCAATTGTGTTAGTGTTGAAAAACCACTTTTCACACTTGTGTTAGTGTTGAAAAACCACATTTCGCACTTGTGTTAGTGTTGAAAAACCACTTTTCGCACTTGTATTGGTGCAGGAAACCACTTTTGCAGTTGTATTAGTGTGGAAAAAACACTTTTCGCACTTGTGTTAGTGTTGAAAAACCACTTTTCGCACTTGTGTTAGTGTTGAAAAACCACTTTTCACACTTGTGTTAGTGTTGAAAAACCACATTTCGCACTTGTGTTAGTGTTGAAAAACCACTTTTCGCACTTGTGTTGGTGCAGGAAACCACTTTTGCACTTGTATTAGTGTGGAAAAAACACTTTTCGCACTTGTGTTAGTGTTGAAAAACCACTTTTCGCACTTGTGTTAGCGTTGAAAAACCACTTTTCGCACTTGTGTTAGTGTTGAAAAACCACTTTTCGCACTTGTGTTGGTGCAGGAAACCACTTTTGCACTTGTATTAGTGTGGAAAAAACACTTTTCGCACTTGTTAGTGTTGAAAAACCACTTTTCGCACTTGTGTTAGTGTTGAAAAACCACTTTTCGCACTTGTATTGGTGCAGGAAACCACTTTTGCACTTGTATAAGTGTGGAAAAAACACTTTTCGCACTTGTGTTAGTGTTGAAAAACCACTTTTCGCTCTTGTGTTAGTGTTGAAAAACCACTTTTCGCACTTGTGTTAGTGTTGAAAAACCACTTTTCGCACTTGTGTTGGTGCAGGAAACCACTTTTGCACTTGTATAAGTGTGGAAAAAACACTTTTCGCACTTGTGTTAGTGTTGAAAAACCACTTTTCGCACTTGTGTTAGTGTTGAAAAACCACTTTTCGCACTTGTGTTAGTGTTGAAAAACCACTTTTCGCACTTGTGTTGGTGCAGGAAACCACTTTTGCACTTGTATTAGTGTGGAAAAAACACTTTTCGCACTTGTGTTAGTGTTGAAAAACCACATTTCGCACTTGTGTTAGTGTTGAAAAACCACTTTTCGCATTTGTGTTGGTGCAGGAAACCACTTTTGCACTTGTATTAGTGTGGAAAAAACACTTTTCGCACTTGTGTTAGTGTTGAAAAACCACTTTTCGCACTTGTGTTAGTGTTGAAAAACCACTTTTCGCACTTGTGTTGGTGCAGGAAACCACTTTTGCAGTTGTATTAGTGTGGAAAAATCACTTTTCGCACTTGTGTTAGTGTTGAAAAACCACTTTTCGCACTTGGGTTAGTGTTGAAAAACCACTTTTCGCACTTGTGTTAGTGTTGAAAAACCACTTTTCGCACTTGTGTTGGTGCAGGAAACCACTTTTGCACTTGTATTAGTGTGGAAAAAACACTTTTCGCACTTGTGTTAGTGTTGAAAAACCACTTTTCGCACTTGTGTTTGTGTTGAAAAACCACTTTTCGCACTTGTGTTAGTGTTGAAAAACCACTTTTCGCACTTGTGTTGGTGCAGGAAACCACTTTTGCACTTGTATTAGTGTGGAAAAAACACTTTTCGCACTTGTGTTAGTGTTGAAAAACCACTTTTCGCACTTGTGTTTGTGTTGAAAAACCACTTTTCGCAATTGTGTTAGTGCAGGAAACCACTTTTGCAGTTGTATTAGTGTGGAAAAAACACTTTTCGCACTTGTGTTAGTTTTGAAAAACCACTTTTCACACTTGTGTTAGTGTTGAAAAACCACATTTCGCACTTGTGTTAGTGTTGAAAAACCACTTTTCGCACTTGTGTTGGTGCAGGAAACCACTTTTGCACTTGTATTAGTGTGGAAAAAACACTTTTCGCACTTGTGTTAGTGTTGAAAAACCACTTTTCGCACTTGTGTTAGCGTTGAAAAACCACTTTTCGCACTTGTGTTAGTGTTGAAAAACCACTTTTCGCACTTGTGTTGGTGCAGGAAACCACTTTTGCACTTGTATTAGTGTGGAAAAAACACTTTTCGCACTTGTTAGTGTTGAAAAACCACTTTTCGCACTTGTGTTAGTGTTGAAAAACCACTTTTCGCACTTGTATTGGTGCAGGAAACCACTTTTGCACTTGTATAAGTGTGGAAAAAACACTTTTTGCACTTGTGATTGTGTTGAAAAACCTCTTTTCGCACTTGTGTTAGTGTTGAAAAACCACTTTTCGCATTTGTGTTAGTGTTGAAAAACCACTTTTCGCACTTGTGTTGGTGCAGGAAACCACTTTTGCACTTGTATTAGTGTGGAAAAAACACTTTTCGCACTTGTGTTAGTGTTGAAAAACCACTTTTCGCTCTTGTGTTAGTGTTGAAAAACCACTTTTCGCACTTGTGTTAGAGTTGAAAAACCACTTTTCGCACTTGTGTTGGTGCAGGAAACCACTTTTGCACTTGTATTAGTGTGGAAAAAACACTTTTCGCACTTGTGTTAGTGTTGAAAAACCACTTTTCGCACTTGTGTTAGTGTTGAAAAACCACTTTTTGCACTTGTGTTAGTGTTGAAAAATCACTTTTCGCACTTGTGTTGGTGCAGGAAACCACTTTTGCACTTGTATTAGTGTGGAAAAAACACTTTTCGCACTTGTGTTAGTGTTGAAAAATCACTTTTCGCACTTGTGTTAGTGTTGAAAAACCACTTTTTGCACTTGTGTTGGTGCAGGAAACCACTTTTGCACTTATATTAGTGTGGAAAAAACACTTTTCGCACTTGTGTTAGTGTTGAAAAACCACTTTTCGCACTTGTGTTAGTGTTGAAAAACCACTTTTCGCACTTGTGTTAGTGTTGAAAAACCACTTTTCGCACTTGTGTTGGTGCAGGAAACCACTTTTGCACTTGTATTAGTGTGGAAAAAACACTTTTCGCACTTGTGTTAGTGTTGAAAAACCACATTTCGCACTTGTGTTAGTGTTGAAAAACCACTTTTCGCATTTGTGTTGGTGCAGGAAACCACTTTTGCACTTGTATTAGTGTGGAAAAAACACTTTTCGCACTTGTGTTAGTGTTGAAAAACCACTTTTCGCACTTGTGTTAGTGTTGAAAAACCACTTTTCGCACTTGTGTTGGTGCAGGAAACCACTTTTGCAGTTGTATTAGTGTGGAAAAATCACTTTTCGCACTTGTGTTAGTGTTGAAAAACCACTTTTCGCACTTGTATTGGTGCAGGAAACCACTTTTGCACTTGTATAAGTGTGGAAAAAACACTTTTTGCACTTGTGATTGTGTTGAAAAACCTCTTTTCGCACTTGTGTTAGTGTTGAAAAACCACTTTTCGCACTTGTGATAGTGTTGAAAAACCACTTTTCGCACTTCTGTTAGTGTTGAAAAACCACTTTTCGCACTTGTATTGGTGCAGGAAACCACATTTGCACTTGTATTAGTGTGGAAAAAACACTTTTTGCACTTGTGATAGTGTTGAAAAACCACTTTTCGCACTTGTGTTAGTGTTGAAAAACCACTTTTTGCACTTGTGATAGTGTTGAAAAACCACTTTTTGCACTTGTGATAGTGTTGAAAAACCACTTTTCGCACTTGTGTTAGTGTTGAAAAACCACTTTTCGCACTTGTGTTTGTGTTGAAAAACCACTTTTCGCAATTGTGTTAGTGCAGGAAACCACTTTTGCAGTTGTATTAGTGTGGAAAAAACACTTTTCGCACTTGTGTTAGTGTTGAAAAACCACTTTTCGCACTTGTGTTAGTGTTGAAAAACCACTTTTCACACTTGTGTTAGTGTTGAAAAACCACATTTCGCACTTGTGTTAGTGTTGAAAAACCACTTTTCGCACTTGTGTTGGTGCAGGAAACCACTTTTGCACTTGTATTAGTGTGGAAAAAACACTTTTCGCACTTGTGTTAGTGTTGAAAAACCACTTTTCGCACTTGTGTTAGCGTTGAAAAACCACTTTTCGCACTTGTGTTAGTGTTGAAAAACCACTTTTCGCACTTGTGTTGGTGCAGGAAACCACTTTTGCACTTGTATTAGTGTGGAAAAAACACTTTTCGCACTTGTTAGTGTTGAAAAACCACTTTTCGCACTTGTGTTAGTGTTGAAAAACCACTTTTCGCACTTGTATTGGTGCAGGAAACCACTTTTGCACTTGTATAAGTGTGGAAAAAACACTTTTCGCACTTGTGTTAGTGTTGAAAAACCACTTTTCGCTCTTGTGTTAGTGTTGAAAAACCACTTTTCGCACTTGTGTTAGTGTTGAAAAACCACTTTTCGCACTTGTGTTGGTGCAGGAAACCACTTTTGCACTTGTATAAGTGTGGAAAAAACACTTTTCGCACTTGTGTTAGTGTTGAAAAACCACTTTTCGCACTTGTGTTAGTGTTGAAAAACCACTTTTCGCACTTGTGTTAGTGTTGAAAAACCACTTTTCGCACTTGTGTGGGTGCAGGAAACCACTTTTGCACTTGTATTAGTGTGGAAAAAACACTTTTCGCACTTGTGTTAGTGTTGAAAAACCACATTTCGCACTTGTGTTAGTGTTGAAAAACCACTTTTCGCATTTGTGTTGGTGCAGGAAACCACTTTTGCACTTGTATTAGTGTGGAAAAAACACTTTTCGCACTTGTGTTAGTGTTGAAAAACCACTTTTCGCACTTGTGTTAGTGTTGAAAAACCACTTTTCGCACTTGTGTTGGTGCAGGAAACCACTTTTGCAGTTGTATTAGTGTGGAAAAATCACTTTTCGCACTTGTGTTAGTGTTGAAAAACCACTTTTCGCACTTGGGTTAGTGTTGAAAAACCACTTTTCGCACTTGTGTTAGTGTTGAAAAACCACTTTTCGCACTTGTGTTGGTGCAGGAAACCACATTTGCACTTGTATTAGTGTGGAAAAAACACTTTTTGCACTTGTGATAGTGTTGAAAAACCACTTTTCGCACTTGTGTTAGTGTTGAAAAACCACTTTTCGCACTTGTGATAGTGTTGAAAAACCACTTTTTGCACTTCTGTTAGTGTTGAAAAACCACTTTTCGCACTTGTGTTGGTGCAGGAAACCACATTTGCACTTGTATTAGTGTGGAAAAAACACTTTTTGCACTTGTGATAGTGTTGAAAAACCACTTTTCGCACTTGTGTTATTGTTGAAAAACCACTTTTTGCACTTGTGATAGTGTTGAAAAACCACTTTTCGCAATTGTGTTAGTGCAGGAAACCACTTTTGCAGTTGTATTAGTGTGGAAAAAACACTTTTCGCACTTGTGTTAGTGTTGAAAAACCACTTTTCGCTCTTGTGTTAGTGTTGAAAAACCACTTTTCGCACTTGTGTTAGTGTTGAAAAACCACTTTTCGCACTTGTGTTGGTGCAGGAAACCACTTTTGCACTTGTATTAGTGTGGAAAAAACACTTTTCGCACTTGTGTTAGTGTTGAAAAACCACTTTTCGCACTTGTGTTTGTGTTGAAAAACCACTTTTCGCAATTGTGTTAGTGCAGGAAACCACTTTTGCAGTTGTATTAGTGTGGAAAAAACACTTTTCGCACTTGTGTTAGTGTTGAAAAACCACTTTTCGCACTTGTGTTAGTGTTGAAAAACCACTTTTCACACTTGTGTTAGTGTTGAAAAACCACATTTCGCACTTGTGTTAGTGTTGAAAAACCACTTTTCGCACTTGTGTTGGTGCAGGAAACCACTTTTGCACTTGTATTAGTGTGGAAAAAACACTTTTCGCACTTGTGTTAGTGTTGAAAAACCACTTTTCGCACTTGTGTTAGCGTTGAAAAACCACTTTTCGCACTTGTGTTAGTGTTGAAAAACCACTTTTCGCACTTGTGTTGGTGCAGGAAACCACTTTTGCACTTGTATTAGTGTGGAAAAAACACTTTTCGCACTTGTTAGTGTTGAAAAACCACATTTCGCACTTGTGTTAGTGTTGAAAAACCACTTTTCGCACTTGTATTGGTGCAGGAAACCACTTTTGCACTTGTATAAGTGTGGAAAAAACACTTTTTGCACTTGTGATTGTGTTGAAAAACCTCTTTTCGCACTTGTGTTAGTGTTGAAAAACCACTTTTCGCATTTGTGTTAGTGTTGAAAAACCACTTTTCGCACTTGTATTGGTGCAGGAAACCACTTTTGCACTTGTATAAGTGTGGAAAAAACACTTTTCGCACTTGTGTTAGTGTTGAAAAACCACTTTTCGCTCTTGTGTTAGTGTTGAAAAACCACTTTTCGCACTTGTGTTAGTGTTGAAAAACCACTTTTCGCACTTGTGTTGGTGCAGGAAACCACTTTTGCACTTGTATAAGTGTGGAAAAAACACTTTTCGCACTTGTGTTAGTGTTGAAAAACCACTTTTCGCACTTGTGTTAGTGTTGAAAAACCACTTTTCGCACTTGTGTTAGTGTTGAAAAACCACTTTTCGCACTTGTGTTGGTGCAGGAAACCACTTTTGCACTTGTATTAGTGTGGAAAAAACACTTTTCGCACTTGTGTTAGTGTTGAAAAACCACATTTCGCACTTGTGTTAGTGTTGAAAAACCACTTTTCGCATTTGTGTTGGTGCAGGAAACCACTTTTGCACTTGTATTAGTGTGGAAAAAACACTTTTCGCACTTGTGTTAGTGTTGAAAAACCACTTTTCGCACTTGTGTTAGTGTTGAAAAACCACTTTTCGCACTTGTGTTGGTGCAGGAAACCACTTTTGCAGTTGTATTAGTGTGGAAAAATCACTTTTCGCACTTGTGTTAGTGTTGAAAAACCACTTTTCGCACTTGGGTTAGTGTTGAAAAACCACTTTTCGCACTTGTGTTAGTGTTGAAAAACCACTTTTCGCACTTGTGTTGGTGCAGGAAACCACATTTGCACTTGTATTAATGTGGAAAAAACACTTTTTGCACTTGTGATAGTGTTGAAAAACCACTTTTCGCACTTGTGTTATTGTTGAAAAACCACTTTTTGCACTTGTGATAGTGTTGAAAAACCACTTTTTGCAATTGTGTTAGTGCAGGAAACCACTTTTGCAGTTGTATTAGTGTGGAAAAAACACTTTTCGCACTTGTGTTAGTGTTGAAAAACCACTTTTCGCTCTTGTGTTAGTGTTGAAAAACCACTTTTCGCACTTGTGTTAGTGTTGAAAAACCACTTTTCGCACTTGTGTTGGTGCAGGAAACCACTTTTGCACTTGTATTAGTGTGGAAAAAACACTTTTCGCACTTGTGTTAGTGTTGAAAAACCACTTTTCGCACTTGTGTTTGTGTTGAAAAACCACTTTTCGCAATTGTGTTAGTGCAGGAAACCACTTTTGCAGTTGTATTAGTGTGGAAAAAACACTTTTCGCACTTGTGTTAGTGTTGAAAAACCACTTTTCGCACTTGTGTTAGTGTTGAAAAACCACTTTTCACACTTGTGTTAGTGTTGAAAAACCACATTTCGCACTTGTGTTAGTGTTGAAAAACCACTTTTCGCACTTGTGTTGGTGCAGGAAACCACTTTTGCACTTGTATTAGTGTGGAAAAAACACTTTTCGCACTTGTGTTAGTGTTGAAAAACCACTTTTCGCACTTGTGTTAGCGTTGAAAAACCACTTTTCGCACTTGTGTTAGTGTTGAAAAACCACTTTTCGCACTTGTGTTGGTGCAGGAAACCACTTTTGCACTTGTATTAGTGTGGAAAAAACACTTTTCGCACTTGTTAGTGTTGAAAAACCACTTTTCGCACTTGTGTTAGTGTTGAAAAACCACTTTTCGCACTTGTATTGGTGCAGGAAACCACTTTTGCACTTGTATAAGTGTGGAAAAAACACTTTTTGCACTTGTGATTGTGTTGAAAAACCTCTTTTCGCACTTGTGTTAGTGTTGAAAAACCACTTTTTGCACTTGTGATAGTGTTGAAAAACCACTTTTTGCACTTGTGATAGTGTTGAAAAACCACTTTTCGCACTTGTGTTAGTGTTGAAAAACCACTTTTCGCACTTGTGTTTGTGTTGAAAAACCACTTTTCGCAATTGTGTTAGTGTTGAAAAACCACTTTTCACACTTGTGTTAGTGTTGAAAAACCACATTTCGCACTTGTGTTAGTGTTGAAAAACCACTTTTCGCACTTGTATTGGTGCAGGAAACCACTTTTGCAGTTGTATTAGTGTGGAAAAAACACTTTTCGCACTTGTGTTAGTGTTGAAAAACCACTTTTCGCACTTGTGTTAGTGTTGAAAAACCACTTTTCACACTTGTGTTAGTGTTGAAAAACCACATTTCGCACTTGTGTTAGTGTTGAAAAACCACTTTTCGCACTTGTATTGGTGCAGGAAACCACTTTTGCAGTTGTATTAGTGTGGAAAAAACACTTTTCGCACTTGTGTTAGTGTTGAAAAACCACTTTTCGCACTTGTGTTAGTGTTGAAAAACCACTTTTCGCACTTCTGTTAGTGTTGAAAAACCACTTTTCGCACTTGTATTGGTGCAGGAAACCACATTTGCACTTGTATTAGTGTGGAAAAAACACTTTTTGCACTTGTGATAGTGTTGAAAAACCACTTTTCGCACTTGTGTTAGTGTTGAAAAACCACTTTTTGCACTTGTGATAGTGTTGAAAAACCACTTTTTGCACTTGTGATAGTGTTGAAAAACCACTTTTCGCACTTGTGTTCGTGTTGAAAAACCACTTTTCGCACTTGTGTTTGTGTTGAAAAACCACTTTTCGCAATTGTGTTAGTGTTGAAAAACCACTTTTCACACTTGTGTTAGTGTTGAAAAACCACATTTCGCACTTGTGTTAGTGTTGAAAAACCACTTTTCGCACTTGTATTGGTGCAGGAAACCACTTTTGCAGTTGTATTAGTGTGGAAAAAACACTTTTCGCACTTGTGTTAGTGTTGAAAAACCACTTTTCGCACTTGTGTTAGTGTTGAAAAACCACTTTTCACACTTGTGTTAGTGTTGAAAAACCACATTTCGCACTTGTGTTAGTGTTGAAAAACCACTTTTCGCACTTGTGTTGGTGCAGGAAACCACTTTTGCACTTGTATTAGTGTGGAAAAAACACTTTTCGCACTTGTGTTAGTGTTGAAAAACCACTTTTCGCACTTGTGTTAGCGTTGAAAAACCACTTTTCGCACTTGTGTTAGTGTTGAAAAACCACTTTTCGCACTTGTGTTGGTGCAGGAAACCACTTTTGCACTTGTATTAGTGTGGAAAAACACTTTTCGCACTTGTTAGTGTTGAAAAACCACTTTTCGCACTTGTGTTAGTGTTGAAAAACCACTTTTCGCACTTGTATTGGTGCAGGAAACCACTTTTGCACTTGTATAAGTGTGGAAAAAACACTTTTCGCACTTGTGTTAGTGTTGAAAAACCACTTTTCGCTCTTGTGTTAGTGTTGAAAAACCACTTTTCGCACTTGTGTTAGTGTTGAAAAACCACTTTTCGCACTTGTGTTGGTGCAGGAAACCACTTTTGCACTTGTATAAGTGTGGAAAAAACACTTTTCGCACTTGTGTTAGTGTTGAAAAACCACTTTTCGCACTTGTGTTAGTGTTGAAAAACCACTTTTCGCACTTGTGTTAGTGTTGAAAAACCACTTTTCGCACTTGTGTTGGTGCAGGAAACCACTTTTGCACTTGTATTAGTGTGGAAAAAACACTTTTTGCACTTGTGATAGTGTTGAAAAACCACTTTTCGCACTTGTGTTAGTGTTGAAAAACCACTTTTTGCACTTGTGATAGTGTTGAAAAACCACTTTTTGCACTTGTGATAGTGTTGAAAAACCACTTTTCGCACTTGTGTTAGTGTTGAAAAACCACTTTTCGCACTTGTGTTTGTGTTGAAAAACCACTTTTCGCAATTGTGTTAGTGTTGAAAAACCACTTTTCACACTTGTGTTAGTGTTGAAAAACCACATTTCGCACTTGTGTTAGTGTTGAAAAACCACTTTTCGCACTTGTATTGGTGCAGGAAACCACTTTTGCAGTTGTATTAGTGTGGAAAAAACACTTTTCGCACTTGTGTTAGTGTTGAAAAACCACTTTTCGCACTTGTGTTAGTGTTGAAAAACCACTTTTCACACTTGTGTTAGTGTTGAAAAACCACATTTCGCACTTGTGTTAGTGTTGAAAAACCACTTTTCGCACTTGTGTTGGTGCAGGAAACCACTTTTGCACTTGTATTAGTGTGGAAAAAACACTTTTCGCACTTGTGTTAGTGTTGAAAAACCACTTTTCGCACTTGTGTTAGCGTTGAAAAACCACTTTTCGCACTTGTGTTAGTGTTGAAAAACCACTTTTCGCACTTGTGTTGGTGCAGGAAACCACTTTTGCACTTGTATTAGTGTGGAAAAAACACTTTTCGCACTTGTTAGTGTTGAAAAACCACTTTTCGCACTTGTGTTAGTGTTGAAAAACCACTTTTCGCACTTGTATTGGTGCAGGAAACCACTTTTGCACTTGTATAAGTGTGGAAAAAACACTTTTCGCACTTGTGTTAGTGTTGAAAAACCACTTTTCGCTCTTGTGTTAGTGTTGAAAAACCACTTTTCGCACTTGTGTTAGTGTTGAAAAACCACTTTTCGCACTTGTGTTGGTGCAGGAAACCACTTTTGCACTTGTATAAGTGTGGAAAAAACACTTTTCGCACTTGTGTTAGTGTTGAAAAACCACTTTTCGCACTTGTGTTAGTGTTGAAAAACCACTTTTCGCACTTGTGTTAGTGTTGAAAAACCACTTTTCGCACTTGTGTTGGTGCAGGAAACCACTTTTGCACTTGTATTAGTGTGGAAAAAACACTTTTCGCACTTGTGTTAGTGTTGAAAAACCACATTTCGCACTTGTGTTAGTGTTGAAAAACCACTTTTCGCATTTGTGTTGGTGCAGGAAACCACTTTTGCACTTGTATTAGTGTGGAAAAAACACTTTTCGCACTTGTGTTAGTGTTGAAAAACCACTTTTCGCACTTGTGTTAGTGTTGAAAAACCACTTTTCGCACTTGTGTTGGTGCAGGAAACCACTTTTGCAGTTGTATTAGTGTGGAAAAATCACTTTTCGCACTTGTGTTAGTGTTGAAAAACCACTTTTCGCACTTGGGTTAGTGTTGAAAAACCACTTTTCGCACTTGTGTTAGTGTTGAAAAACCACTTTTCGCACTTGTGTTGGTGCAGGAAACCACATTTGCACTTGTATTAGTGTGGAAAAAACACTTTTTGCACTTGTGATAGTGTTGAAAAACCACTTTTCGCACTTGTGTTAGTGTTGAAAAACCACTTTTCGCACTTGTGATAGTGTTGAAAAACCACTTTTTGCACTTCTGTTAGTGTTGAAAAACCACTTTTCGCACTTGTGTTGGTGCAGGAAACCACATTTGCACTTGTATTAGTGTGGAAAAAACACTTTTTGCACTTGTGATAGTGTTGAAAAACCACTTTTCGCACTTGTGTTAGTGTTGAAAAACCACTTTTTGCACTTGTGATAGTGTTGAAAAACCACTTTTCGCACTTGTGTTAGTGTTGAAAAACCACTTTTCGCACTTGTGTTAGTGTTGAAAAACCACTTTTCGCACTTGTGTTAGTGTTGAAAAAACACTTTTCGCACTTGTGTTGGTGCAGGAAACCACTTTTGCACTTGTATTAGTGTGGAAAAAACACTTTTCGAACTTGTGTTAGTGTTGAAAAACCACTTTTCGCACTTGTGTTAGTGTTGAAAAACCACTTTTCGCACTTGTGTTAGTGTTGAAAAAACACTTTTCGCACTTGTGTTGGTGCAGGAAACCACTTTTGCACTTGTATTAGTGTGGAAAAAACACTTTTTGCACTTGTGATAGTGTTGAAAAACCACTTTTCGCACTTGTGTTAGTGTTGAAAAAACACTTTTCGCACTTGTGTTAGTGTTGAAAAACCACTTTTCGCACTGGTGTTGATGCAGGAAACCACTTTTGCACTTGTATTAGTGTGGAAAAAACACTTTTTGCACTTGTGTTAGTGTTGAAAAACCACTTTTCGCACTTGTTAGGGTTAGGGTTGTTAGGGTTAGGGTTAGGGTTAGGGTTAGGGTTCAATTTTTGGTTCATTTTAGAGCGAAGATCGAGGGTCGCGAAAGAGGTAACATTAATGAGAAAGTCAGAGCGGCACATAAAACACAAAATAAGGGGAGCGGTAGACAAGATGGGGAGAGAGGGGCAAAGACACAAACAACACATTTGAGAGCACTGATATGGAGAGAAATGTGGGAGAGGGAGTATTGTTGGGGGGGGGAGGTGGCAGTGGTATGAAATATACGAACACTGCAAGGACTTTCAGGAAAGAAGTTTTGAATTTCAAAAAAAGTGTATTGCCGGTGAAGTAGTCGGGGTAGAAAAGAGCAAGGTTTTGGATGGGGGAAGATAAGGAGATAAGATAAGGTGAGATGACATGAGAGATGGTGGTGAACAGTTGTTTTAAACACCTTGAGGGAGGAGTGGGATTGAAGGGAGTGGGGGGGAGTTTGTTCCAGAGGTGGGACAAAAGGGGATTGGAAGAGTGAAGGTGAGCAGAGAGCCTAGATTTTGGTAGTTTAACGATAAGAGGGTTGCTGGCAGATGTTGTGCGACCTGTAGGAGTATTAGGCGGACAGAGGACAGAGAGAGTTGGGGGAGTAAGGCCGGAGAGGAGTCGGCGGAAGACAGAAAGACCATAAACCTGGCTGCGGTGAGTGAGTGAAAGGCCCTTGGAGTTAGTTTCATTGCAGGCCATTGTAATGATTGTGAAAGCTTTGGTGTGAAGAGCGTGGATCGGAGGTGGGTGTGAGGCCGGAGCATCGGTACAGAGGGGGGAACAGTATTGTATGGAGCTGTGGATGAAAGGCTTTTATGTGGTGAGTAGGGCAGGTGTGCCCAGGAAGGACTTCACACGATGAAGGATGCGTAGTCGTGGACGCTTTGGAGGGCAGGTTGGAAATGGGGTTTTACCAAGAAAGATCATGGCAGATAGTGAGACTTAAAAGCTTGAGGGATATAACTTTTTCGAGGGGATTGTTGAGAAAGTATATGGAAGGGTTTTTTTGCGTTGGTCTTTTCAGAGAGACATAGTAAGAGTGTGAGGTTTGGCTGGTAGATGATGTTGAGCAAAAGAGGGTGAACAGAACAGAGGGAGGGTGAAACGGAGCGCCAGAGCAGGGATTTAAGATGCCTGGGTTGATGTCGTCTCTTTTAGTTAGAGAATGAGAGTCGAGTTTTGATAGAAGCTTGTCTATCTTGTCAGGGGAGAAGGAGACAGAGTGAGGAGCAGTTGGGTTCGACTGGGGAAGAGAGCGAAGAGAGAGAGAGAGAGAGAGATGGGTTTGGGACATAAGATTTCGAGGCAAATAAAGAGCTGAGGCATTCAGCTTTGTCATGTGCGGTGTCAACGGTGTAGGCATTTGAGGTAAGGGAGGGGATGGCGGTGGGGGAAGAAATAAGAGAAACCCATTTGACCAGACGTCAGCAGCATTTGGAGGAAGGAGACAGGTTTGCTCGTTCATTATTGAGTGTGGAGAGATCGTGAGTGCTTCGTGGGATTGCTGAGGGTAGACACATAGTTGTTCCGAGCTTGGTGGAAGGAACTGAGATTGCCTTCAGTTGGATTTGTTTTGTGAGAGGCAAAGGGAAGTTGTTTCAGGGCAAGTGCCTGACCACAAGATTCAGTGTACCATGGACGGAAGGAAGGGTACGAAGTGGCAAGGATGCAAAGGGTGGCAATGTTAGTGTGAACGTAGTGATGGAATGTATTTGCGAGGGGGGGACGGAAAAGAGGAACGAAAGGGTGAATGTGAGTAGAGAATCTTGATTCTGGTCGTTTCAACATTCAGGCAATGTTGCTGGTACATGTTGTGTGGTGTGAAGGAATATTTGTGGAGACATACACCTGTTGTAGGTAGGCTTCACAGGAGTGTGTGGAACCTAACAAGGACCAAGAAGTCGTGTGTGGCGAGGGAACGAAAGGTCATCAGCGTCGGTTTCATTTGAAGACATCACAATTAATTTTTGAAAGTTTGCTTTTCAAGAGTGTAAAGCCGAGGTACCTGTTGGCAGGAGTAGCAGCCCTGCCGGTAGAGCAGTCGGTATTCCATTGAGGTTGGCACGAAATTGAATTTTGTGTGTTCAGGATGTCGGGTGTGCCAACGAAGGAGTTTGCACGATGGAAGATAGACATTTGGGGAACGGTTTAGCCGGCCGGTTTGGTCATGTGGTTTTGCAAGGAAATATCATGGCACATTTGGAAACGAAAGTCTTGAGTACTCTAACACAAGTTTTTTTTAGACGATTGTTGACAAAGTCGACGATGGTGCGTTTGGCCGGATCGTCTTTTTGGAAAGACATCGTGATAGTGTGACATTTGTCGACATTGCAAGGGATGTTGCACTTGTTTGAACAGTCTGTGATTTTGTCTGTGCCCCGGAGGAATAGGATTCAATGGCGATTTTAAAGCACTCGATAGTATAGACAACATGGGAGGCAAACAGTTCCTTTAGTTCGGGGTTATAATCGTCGTATTGTCTCGCACTGGTTTGCTGAAGGATCGGGGCAGTACGGCAATGGCCCTCTTTGTTTATGTACAGTGTCAATTTGCCCTCTTTGAAGTCTTCTGGTTTCATTGTATGCTCCATCGTGACGATGAGAGTCTTTTTGCTGAATCTGCTTGTGCTCTTTCTTCCCCGTAGGCCTCTGCGGAAGCTGCGCCGTGGCCTGAAAGTCCTCCGTCTGGGACTGCACTTCTTCCGATAACCATACCGCTTGCCACCCTAGAACGGGAAGTAGACGATCGTCGAACCTGGTTTTTGGGAATACGGAGAATTAATCCCAATTACCGATTGCAGATGTTCTCCCTTAACCCAAAACGTTTTCGCATCACCATTGTATTGTATTGTATTGTATCATATCGGAGTGAGCGAAGCGAGCGAGCCTAGCGTCAGGGATGGAGTATTGTATCGTTAGGGTTTTTCCAGGTGTAGTATCCCCGCCCAAAGGCTATACGCGTCAGCGAAGGCAGAGCCTTATGTATTACTATAGGCTTTGGCCCTTTTGGACGGCCAAATAATGTCTAGATCTAATACGGCGCAACTAGGAGTTGCCGTTAAAGCAAACCACGCCCACCACGGCCCTTGCAGGGCGTGGATATTCACTTTGAATAACCCCACTTTTCCCGCCGTTGAATTAGAGGTACAGTTTAAAGCTTACCCGCGTGTACCTGAATATGTGTTTCAACTGGAGGAGGGGGAGAGTGGAACCCCGCATTTGCAGGGGTTCTGTCGCTTCTGCCGACAGCTCTGTCGAAAGCAGTTGCTTGCAGCTATCTCGCGCCTTGCTGGAGTTCATTTTGAGCATCGTAAGAATGTCAAGGACTTGCCAAAGTACTGCACGAAGGCAGTAGGCCGAATAGGAGGCCCTTATAGTTGCGGCTCACCTGTTAGTAGTCCGCTTGTTGCTTGCTGTGATGATGTGAATAATAAAAAAGGATTGGCACCCATTTTTGAACTGATGCAGCAGCATCCTTTATTGTATATAAGGAAGTACAGACAATTGTTGCATCTATACGACATGAATGCGACAGAAAGGGATTTCAAGACGACATGTTTGGCGTTAATAGGCCCAACAGGAGTTGGAAAAAGCAAAATGGCATTTGAACTTGCGAAGCAAAGTTGAAGGTACTACTTCAAAGCAGCAGGGCGTTGGTGGGACGGGTACTTGGGTCAGCACATTGTAATCATGGACGAATTCGATGGAGAAAGCGATATGCCATATACGGCATTGTTGCAGCTTTGCAGCTGTTAGACCGTTAGCTGTTGAGATTGGAGATAAAGGGATCAACTGTAGTTTTTGCCTCCGCCCTGGTGATAATGACGTCAAATAAAGTCGCGGAGGAATGGTATCCCACTCTGGACATCGCAGCAGTACAGAGAAGAATCGACCATCGCGTACAGCTCATTGATAAGCCGGTAAGGAATTAGCCTTTGGCCCTTTTGGACGGCCAAATAATCTCTAGATCTAATATGGCGCAACTAAGAGTTGCCGTTCAGGCAAAGCACGCCCACCACGGCCCTTGTTGGGCGTGGATATTCACTTTGAATAACCCCACTCTTTGCGCCGTTGAATTAGAGGTACAGTTTAAAGGTTACCCGCCTGTAACTGAATATGTGTTTCAACTGGAGCAGGGGGAGAGTGGAACCCCGCATTTCCAGGGGTTCTGTGGCTTCTGCCGACAGCTCTGTCGAAACCAATTGCTTGCAGGTATCCCGCGCCTTGCTGGAGGTCATTTTGAGCATCGTAAGAATGTCAAGGCGTCGCCCAAGTACTGCACGAAGGCAGTAGGCCGAATAGGAGGCCCTTATAGTTGCGGCTCACCTGTTAGTAGTCCGCTTGTTGCTTGCTGTGATGATGTGAATAATAAAAAAGGATTGGCACCCATTTTTGAACTGATGCAGCAGCATCAGTGGCTGCCGGTTTGAGCGATGAGGTACGGTGCATGAGAGATTGGTCAGAGTCATCGGCCAACACATAGAGCGGATTTTTGAGAGAGTCGCAGAGATTATCGTTGAACACCCGAAAAAGCACCCGGCCGAGATCACTGCTTTGAGGAAGTGCAGGCTGAAGAGGAAAGCGACTTGAGACAAAAATCCTCTTTGCGACAAGAGACCAAGTGCACAAGGCATGCGTCGAGGTTCGCATGGATATGTTAAGAGGAGACGACTTTGGTGAACAGGATGCTTTGGTGCACCGTATATGTGGCACGTTATCTGTCTAGGAGAGAAATATCATTTCCGGTTTGGCATTGACGAGCTTCATTCATATCGTTGAGGGAGCAAAGAAGCATCATGGCTAGCATCCAAAAAGAGTTTTGAAAGGAAATTGCTGGTAAATCAAGGCGTTGTTCAATATAGTCGAAGTGATATTGGAGTCTTTTCGGGACATTTGGACTCTGTCAATGTTTTCCTGTGTCACTGTTTGACTTTGAAAGTTTGAACGTTTTCGCTTGTACATTAGGATCTGTGAATTTGGGGCATGGACGTAAATGTCTGTTTTTATTAAAGTTGTAACTTTGAACAAGTCAGCGAAGTTGTAAGTTCATAATGTGGGTACTTTTTCAAAACAGAGGGATAACTTGATGGTGATTGTGTTTTTCATATAAATCACTATGCACTAGATTTGTCTTACAAGTTGTAGTAAAATGAACTTTTGCATTCAGAAGCGCGTTCTTTTTGAGAGTGAGTTGTGAGGTTTTTATTGTTGCAAAAAAGGAAAATCATAAGTAAATGTAATTATTTCTTTACATTGTTTGAGGTGTATTCTTTGAATATACGGCATTGGTAAAATGTCAAACATGCCAAGGAACCTGAAGTTTCTGAATGAAAATAAACTATAAACTATAAACTATAAACTATAAAGTACAGGTGTCATTGCTTATTGGCTGTCATCATCGGTGGGATGTGAGGTGTGTATCTTTGGTGTTGTTGTTTTTTCTTTTTCTTTTTGTGAGTGTGCCTGTAATTGAGTCCCTTGATAAGCAGGTTTGGGTGCAATGCCACAGTCGTGGAAAATTTGTCCATCGTAGCATTTGTTACTGTACCTATTAGAATCAGCGTACAATGTCGTGAGGATATTGTGTGACACATTCTTGTGCACAGCTTGAGGAGGCTGCGTCCCTGTGCATTAAATTCCATGTCGACTTTCAGTTGTCTTGGTCACAAGGGCAGAAAACTTTCAGCCCATATTAATCTCGTGGAAGGTGCTGTTGACGGGCGTGTTTGATTGGGTTATAGTAAAGCACCTGTTGCTTGGACTGAAAAGCAGTGGTGCGGTAGTCGGTCGTTTGTATGCAGCATTTCATGGCCGAGGGGCGGTCCGATAAAGGGTCATTCATCGAGGTATGAAAGTTAGGGTATGAATTATTGAGAGCTCAAACCAAGAGAGTAGGCAAATGAGGGTGGTTCGCTGGGTGGTCATTATTTATCTCCTATAAAGAGACCCAAGTTGGGATGGGAAGTTGAACAGTGAAGTGCTATTTTGCAGCGATGGTGAAAGAAAAATAAAATAAGAGACACAGGAATATTCATTATACTTTCTTGTTAGCATATATGAAAGGTCATGCGTAAAAATGTATTGTTATAGTGTTAAGAAATCATTTTTAGTACGGGTCTAAAAGGAAGGACTCCTGGATGAAGGTAAAACATTTGGATTAACTATAAGAGCAATCGTGGTAGGAAAAAAAAACCAAAAAAAACGCCCACAGGAATATGTATTAACCTTTATTTGAAGGATACATGGAAGGTCATGCATATAAATGTTTTGATAAAGTTTGAGGAAAAGAAAAAGCATGCCGGGTAAAAAAAACATTACCCAGTTTGGCGTCGAAGGGGTAAGGTGATTTATTATAGGAAAGTCGAAGATGACAGATTGGGAAAATAAATATTTGTAATCATTTATTCGTAATAGCCGGCGAGGGCGGTGTTGTGAATGAACGCGTACGTGTTATGTTGAAAAGGCACATTTTGGTGGATCCTTTGAGAATTTGGAAGCTTTGACGCAGCAAATCGCTCAATGGAGGCCGCCTTCTTCCGGATGCGGTAGAATGGCAAAAAAAAATTGGGAAAAAGTTCAATAGGAGTTTCTTTCACCCGTCTTTTATTGATTCACAATGTTATGCACCTCTAATTTGTCATTCAAATACTTCAAGAGCAAGCTCGTTGGCCGGGCGCGCGTGGGCCCTGGTTATCTTCAATGGAAATCGTCACCAAACATCACAACCAATGAGTGGAGTATTAGAAAAAATATTTCCAAAAAGCTTGTTCCCGGATACCGTGTTTCCGAGGCTGAAAACGGCGTCAAATATTCTAAAAATGACGAAGAATTCTTTTTTCGAAATCTCGTGGCCGTAGGGGATAGTTTTTCATGGCCGGAAATATCCGAGGTTGAGACGGAATTCACCGAATTAATGAAGAAGGAAATTTTATAAATTTTAATCTCATGCACAATGTAAATGGTGTCATTTTCAACTAGGTACGGTACCTACTACACCTACCTAATACCAACTACCTAAGCTACTGATGCCACAGTGATGGGTAAATTAGTGGCAAGGGGCTTTGGCTTCGCCGGCTCATTGCGGCTTTGCAGTCGGGGACTAGTAGATTACATAAGGACTTCCTTTTTTAATGGCATGGAAGTTTGAAGTTCGAACGTGATAAGTTGATAACCCTTTCCGGGTGACTCGTAAAACGGTCAAATAGTGTGAAACAATAATCCTAAAAGATTGAATGAATTGGAGACGTGCTTGTAAAATTAATATAGGTGATAAGCAAATAATGAGTAAATATATATATATATATATATATATATATATATATATATATATATATATATATATATATATATATATATATATATATATATATATATATATATATATATATATGTTGTCATGGTGTGAAGCACACCGAGGCAAGCATTCAATGATGCTGAAAAGATATTCCTGGACGTAAAGAAAAGGGAACGAAGACAGGGAAAAATGAGATTAGGCCAGCACGACAGGGAGGGACGAGGCAGCTCGGGTTTACGTCAGCGTGAGAGGGTAGCTTAAAAACATTGCGAAAAAGTTCAATAGAAGTTTGTTTCACCCGTCTTTTTTTGATTCACAATGTTATGCACCTCCAATTTGTAATTAAAATACTTGAGGACCAACCGAGTTGCCCGGGCCCGCGTTGGGATAGGGAGAGGAGGGAGCCAGGGTAGGGATAGGGAGGATAGGTTGGGATAGGGAGCCAGGGTTGGAGGGTGGTGCTTTTGTACTCAGTCCCGGGAGGACCTACAGTCTGGTGCTTCAGGAGATTTGCGAGGAGGAGAGATGGAGACTACACGAGTGTGAGCGGTACTGTATCCTGCAGTTTCACTCACTCACCGCAGGCAGGTAGGTAGGTGGTCTTTCTGTGTTCTATGGACTCCTCTCCAGCCTTGCTCCCCCAGCTCTCTCTGTGCTCTGTCCCCCCAAATATTCCTACAGGTCGCACAAGATCTGCCAGCCACCCTCTGATGGTTAAAGTGCCGAAATGTCGGCTCTCTGCTCACCTTCACTCTTTCATTGCTCTTTTCTCCCGCCTCTGGAACAAAGTCCCACACTCACTTCAATGACACTCCTCCCTGCAGGTCTTTAAAACAGCTGTTCACCACGATCTCTTATCTTCCGCCATGGAAAACCTTGATCTTTTCTACGCCCACTAATTCACCCCACATGCACGTTGTTTGAAATTCCAACTTCTTTCCTGGAAGTCCTGGCAGTGTCCATGTGTTTTATACCTTTCCCACCCCCACCCTTGCCATGCCTCCCCCCCAAAGCCCTCTCCCTCCCACAGTTCTGTCGATGTCTCCATGTCTGTCGGTCCCTGCTGTCAAATGTTGTGTTTGTGTCCTTCCCCCCTCTCTCCCCATCTTGTCTACCGCTGCCGATGTTATTTGTTGTATGTGTCTGTTTGTGTTTCTGTGTGATTAATGTTCGCTCTTTCACGAGCCTCGATCTTGTATATAAAAGAAATAAAAAATAAAAAATAAAAAAGTGTTTACCTGGAGGAAGTGCATCGACAGTTCGAAATAAGGAATGCATTCAAGGCAGGTTCCACAATGGTAGGCCTCAAAGCAGGTGCAGCAATAGGCAGAGTTTAATCACTAAGTCAAGGTTCAGGTGCAGCGATGGGCTGAGTGGTTGGTGACACAGAACCTTCGGGTGGAGAGAATGCAGTTGGAGACTTTAGAAACACACGGAAAGGTCCTCAGCCATGAGCCCTCGTCAAAAATGGCCACTCTACGTCTGTCTTTGTTTGTTTGTTTCTTTCTTTCTTTCTTTCTTTGGAATCAGGTTGGTGGCAGGTGTGCTGCGTTTGCACTTGCAGCCGCAGGCAATCATCGGCTTTATAGGCATGGGCCAAACCATTTGGTTGAACTCAAATGGGGAGGGGGGTGGTAGGAAGAATAAAAGAATGGTCAGACACCGTAACGATATGAATTTATTTCTTATAAGGTGTACAAAGATCATTTGAAAGGCTATATAATATATATATTCGATGTATGTTGGTGTATTTTGTGACGTCATATTGATGACGTTTTTCTTCCGGTGTCTATGTTTAATGTAACAGGTGAAATGCGTCGGGTAATAACATGTGCATAAATATTTGGATTTGGTGAGGGCATTGGATTATTAACATTTCATTTATTTAATTATTCAAATTCCACGACGTGAGTGTCAGTAGGAAGACAATCCGGATGAGGAGGAGATTTATTGATAAACATAGCAACCGCAATACGAGGTGTTATGGTGTGTGACCTTTCTTTTATTTTTCCTTGAAGCCTGCCCGAGTTAGAACGAGTGGTTTGTCAACCGTTGTGCTGTGCACCCCCTCCGAATTAGAACAAGTGGTTTGGCTCATGGGTATGAGGGCTGTGATTGGTTGTGGGTAAGGAAGGGATCAGCAAGTCGGTTCACAGCATCCTTTATAAGGAGGAGTATGCTGTAGGCGTGCCTGACTAGTATTTGAAGTCGTGCTGGCTTCATATGGGGTTCTCTACTCGGCTTGGTGAGTTGTTTTGGCTTTGTTTATGTATAGAAATAGATGTTGTTTGTTGTGACCTATGAATAAAGTCGGTTTGGTCGAATGTGTGGTTTGATGGGGTTGGTTGTTGTAACACAGGACACGAGGATGAGGGAGACTCTGATATGGGTATGTAATGGATTTTTTTTGGAATTGTAGTGATCTTGGTTTCGACTCTGACTTTGAATTGCAATTGCATGTACTTGATTTGAGCCTTGGTTGTTGTCGTCAACGGTCTAATTTGCGGTCTAATTTTGCAGGGATACCTCGTTTTTGCACTGCAACAATGGGCTGCCATTTGCACTTTCGTGGACATCCATGGGTTTTGGAGGAATATACAACCTGGGAACAGCAAGGTAGCATAGCGTTTATTCGCCTGTGTTTGAAATGTGAAAGTTGCAGGTAATATATGTGGAGCACAGTGATTTGTGGGGAGTGTTCGAAATACTGAGGAATACACGTACACCGGAAATGTGTGAGAACTGTCGTTTATTTTTGAATTGTGCAATGGGCATTTATTAGATTTTTTGGGGTTTTTGGTTTTGAGGTTTAGCACGTACGACCTAAAATGGGCGTGCCGGATGGTGCAATGACGGGATATTTGGACTAGTTTTATATGTTGTACACCTGAGGAAAAAAAGCAATGGTTTTTGTGTCAGCAATTTATTTGACGTCGCACATGCATAACAACAAGCAATACTGACTCGTAATATAATATATATACATGTTTAAATTTTGATGTCATAATTGTGTGTGTGTGTGTGTGTGTGTGTGTGTGTGTGTGTGTGTGTGTGTGTGTGTGTGTGTGTGTGTGTGTGTGTGTGTGTGTGTGTGTGTGTGTGTGTGTGTGTGTGTGTGTGTGTGTGTGTGTGTGTGTGTCCCAGGGGGTTGTGCGGTAGGATAACACAAACAAAGGATGTTTAATGAATGTGGGTAGGTGGAGTAAAGGGGTCATCAATTGCAGTAGTTTTTAAGTGGCAGTTGTAGTTAGGTTTATTTGGAATAAAAGCAAAGGGGTAGTCGTACATTGTGTGTCGGATCGGTGAGTTGTTTTTATTGCTCGCTTACAGTCGCAGTTGTTGTTGGATTGTGGAACACGCCGTCAGGTGTTCGTCGTCATTGTGGACGATGTAGTGGCGCTGTTGAGTGGCACGTGAGTGGCACATGTGGTGTGCCACGTTCTTGGCTTTATTTTCGTTGATGTTGCTCGTCACCTAGGTGTAAGGAAGAGAAGGGGTGGCATGAAAAGATTTGCAGATGGAAGGATGAAAATCCTTTTTGCAGTGTACACCTTAGTGACGATCGGTGTTGACAATAGGGAAAGGGAAAGTGCGCAACTGCGCATGCATGTGAGAGTAGTGGAACTGCGATCATGGCATGGTGTATGGTGTATGGTGTATGGTGTATGGTGTATGGTGTATGGTGTATGGTGTATGGTGTATGGTGTATGGTGTATGGTGTATGGGTAATTGTGTAACACAAGGTGTTGTACTTACGTGCGTGGCAATGGACGTACGTATTGCACCTGCCGTCAAAGTGGTCTTCATTCCCAGGGTTTGTGATGCTGCCCTTAAGAGGTTCGACATATTTTTGCAAGGGTTTCCTCTGCTATTGAAAAAGAAGGTCTGTTGTTTTTGGTCTCTGAATCCCGGTAAGTTTTGTCTGATGTTTGCAAAGATGCACATGAATTTGTGGTCTTGGCTACTCAACGTGACCGTGGCCCTGCCGAAGTGGGCAGCGGTTTTGTGTTCGGGAACCTGCAAATTAAATTGGGAAGGATCGTGTCGGTGGTGCAGTACACTTTTATAAGACGTGATTGGACGATGTGATGTGTGTGTGACAGACGTAGTTGGTTGTTGAGGGAGTGTTCCTTTGTTGTGCATTGTTAGAAATTTCGAACACATTTTATGTGCCTTGATTTGGAAAGGAAGTGTTGTGACGGTATGAATGTCGTTGCATTATTGCAATAACAATGTCCTGTGGATACGGCTTAGTTTGTTTAGGTGATGAAATGCAGTTCGGCTTGGACAATGCACACCGTATGCTTACGTGGATGAATCGTGATGGGCCTTTCCTTGTGGCGTTGCGGAAGTTGTCCAGGGTCATGTTTGTCATGACGCCTTTTCTGTGGCCGTTTTTGATGAGCAGCCGGGCACATAACAGTCCGATTATTCGGACAATGTTGCGTGCTGGTTTTTTGGGGTTGCTTTTGATTTGGTCTGAAAAAAAAAAATGAAAGGGATAGCGTCAGCAATAACAATTGATGTGTGTCACGTTAGGCTTAGGTAGGTTGGCATGGTTGGTTGTCGTCCATGTGACTTGTAGGAGGAATAAGTGAGTGTACAGAAATGTTTGGGCAAATGTATTTGCTAGGGTCGTCATCACTTACCAAGAAGTTGAGGGATTTTCATTGTGCTTTTTTGCACTATTGTTCGCAGTTCATGTTTGGAAATCAATTTGTCTGTGAAAAGGAATCAAAAGAGGTATCATTATTTGTTGGCGGTGTGCTTGGGTATATCATTTGTCATGAAAGCAAAGGATCGTTACCTGAGATGGATGGAGGAATAGGTTACGCGTACGTTTTGGGTGATGTTTCTTACCTCGTGCATCTTCCAGGCGCTGTTGGTGTTGGACTCTGACATGAGGATTCATTTCTCTTTGAAAAGCCGAGATCATGAAGACAATGTGGTCGAAATTTTGGCTCGTCAATTTGACTCGGGGAAATTGTGCCGCTTTTAAAAATTTCATGAAAGAGCTCAGCGAGGAGAGATGATTCTTTATCGTGGATGGTTTCTTGCCGGAGCTTCGTAAGGTGTCGAACCATCTAAAGACGTGAAAGTATTGGAAGGGCATTTAACCAAACGAGCAAGTGAAACAATAAAAGCAATGTCATCAATAAAAGGACAAGTAAAAGTAACGCAAGCACTAAGTGAAGCAATTGCTATTGTTGTTATCATTATTAGCATCGTTGTCATCATTAATGTTGATGTGACGGTTAGGGTTTTGGGGTATCGTTTTCGTTAGGGTTGTCATTGTTGTTAGGTTGGTGGTGGTGGTGGTGGTGGTGGTGGTGGTGGTGGTGGTGGTGGTGGTGGTGGTGGTGGTGGTGGTGGTGGTGTGCACGATATATTTTGGGCAATGTGCATGTGTGGGGTGTTCATTGGTGGTTGCAAATGCGAGGGACGTGCATCGGGTGAGTTGTTCGCGGGTGCTACGTTGTGAATGATGTCATATGCGCGATCCTGAGGACGACGATTTTTCTTTTTTCTTTTTTCTTGTTTCTTTTTTTTTTTTCCCGATACAAGATGGAGGCTCGCGAAAGAGGTAACATTAATCACACAGAAATGTGAAAGCGACACATGAAACACAAAACGTAGAATAAGGGCAGCGGTAGACAAGATGGGGAGAGACAGGGGGAAGGAGACAAACAGAACATTTGAGAGCAGGGACATGCCGAGAAATGTGTGAGGGGGGAGGGCTTGGGGGGAGGTGGGAGAGGTGCAAAACATATGAAGCCTGTAAGGACTTGTAGGAAAGAGGTTGGAATTAAAAAACAAAAAACCGAAAAAACGGTGCATCTGGGGTGAATCAGCGGGGGTAGAAACGATCAAGGTTTTGGATGGGGGAAGATATAAGATAAGATAAGATAAGATAAGATAAGATAAGAGATGGTGGTGAACAGCTGTTTTAAAGACCTGAAGGGAGTGGGGGAGTTTGTTTCACAGGCGGGAGAAGAGGGGAATGAAAGAGTGAACGTGAGCAGGGAGCCTAGATTTTGGCAATTTAAACATAAGAGGGTTGCAGGCAGATGTTGTGCGACACGAAGGAATATTTGGGGGACAGAGCTGAGAGAGAGCTGGGGGAGCAAGGGCGGAGAGGAGTCGGTAGAAGGCAGAAAGATCAGCAACCTGTTTGCGGTGAGTGAGTGAGTGAGTGAAAGGCCCTCGGAGTTAAGTTCATCGCAGGAGATTGCAATGATTCTGAACGGTTTGGTTTCAAGAGCGTGGATTTCGAGGTGGGTGTGAGGCAGGAGCATCGGCCCAGAGGGGGGGGGGGGGGGGGACAGTATTGCATTGGGCTGTGGATGAAAGCGTTGTATGTGGTGAGGAGTTCAGGAGTTCAGGAGGTCAGGTGTGTCAAGGAAGGACTTAGCACGACTGAGGATTGCTAGTGGGTGACTGGCTTTGGGGGGCAGCTTGGAAATGTGCTTTTCCCAAGAAAGATCATGGCAGATAGTGAGACACAAAAGCTTGAGCGACAGAAGTTGTTGCAGAGGATTGTTGAGAAAGTAGATGAGAGGGTTTTTGCCTTCGGTCCTTTCGGAGAGACATTGTAAGAGTGTGACATTTGTGAGGATTGAAAGACATGTTCCACTTGTTTGATGAGTCTGTGATTTTGTGCAGGTCTGCAGAGAGTGACGAGTGTGTAGACTGTCGATCTGAGGCATGAGCATTGGAGCGGCAGATAGTGGAGTCATCAGCCAAGAGATGGAGAGGATTTTCCAGAGAGTCGGAGAGATCGTTGATGAAGACCTGAAATAACACAGGGCACAGAACACTACCTTGGGGAATTCCAGGCAGAACAGGAAGGCGACATGAGAGAAATCTATTGAGGGCCACACGTTGTCTATGACCAGAGAGGAAGTGTGCAAGGCATGAGTGGAGATTTTTATGGATACCATCGGAGGAGAGTTTGGTGAGCAGAGCTGGGTGCCAGAACGTATCGAAGGCACGTGATATGTCACGTGAGACACGTGAGACAGGTCTGATGTGTTGTTTGGCATTGAGGACCTTCATTCATTGTTGAGACGGCAGAAGCAACATGTCCAGAGTATCATGACCTGGTATGAATCCAAATTGATGATCAGAGATGAAGCTATTGGAGAAGAGGAAGGATTTGATATGCGAAGCAATGATGGATCCCATGACTTTGCTGATAATTGGAAGCAGGCTGATTGGTCTGTAGTTGGAAGGATCTGTTTTTGCACCCTTTTTTTTGTGTAAAGCATTAATGTTGGCTGATTTTCAAGATGGTGGCAGATGAATTTGAGCAAAAGAGAGGGTGACAAGAACAGAGAGAGGGTGACCTAGAGCCGCAGAGGAGGATTTTAGGAGCCGTGGGGGTGATGCCGTGTGGTCTAGTTGCCGAATCCGAGTTGAGGTTGGGCAAAAAAAAAAAACTGGTGCACCTTGTGAGGTGACAAGGACACAGAGTCCAGGAGCAGTTGGGTTCGACTGGGATAGGTGGGAACAGAGAGAGATGGGGTTGGGACACAAGATTTTGAGGCAGAGACAGAGTTGAGGCATTAGGCGTTGTCACGTGTCGGTGTCAACTGTGTAGCCATTTGAGGTAAGGGAGGGGATGGCGGTGGGGGAAGAAATAAGAGAAACCGATTTGCCCAGACGTCGGCAGCATTCGGAGGAAGGAGACAGGTTTGAGAGTTCAATCTTAAGTGTGGAGAGATGGTGCTTCCTGGTACTCCTCAGGGTAGACACACATTTGTTCCGAGCTTGGGGGAAGGAACTGAGATTGCCTTCAGTTGGATGTGTATTTCATGAGGCAAATGCAAGTTGCTTCAGGGCAATTGCCTGAAGGCAAAATTCAGTGTACCATGGACGGGAGGAAAGGTAAGACACCCGAGGACGAGACGAGACGAGACGAGACGAGACGAGACGAGACGAGACGAGACGAGACGAGAAAAAAAAGAGCTCCTTGCTTTGGAAGAATTGATGTCAGAGGCAGTAGAGATGGGAGACTCGTCGGTGGTGAGGAGGCTCTGAGAATGGCCAGAGAGATGTCGACTTTCACAAGTACATGATCAGAAGAAGCGATTGGAGTACAAGAAGAGCAGGAGACATTTACAGGGAAGTTAGTCATAAGGAAGTGCAGAGGAGAACATACTACATTGACTGAGATCCGGGTCGGGAAATTGAGAGATTGTGTCAGTCCCAATGAGTCGAAGAAATCCTGTGCTGAGGTGCCATGGCTGGTGAGAGAGGAACGCACACCCAGCCAGCTGGCATGATGATAGTTGAAGTCGCCACATATGAGGAAGAAAGAGTTTGGATGAGTTGATAGAAGTTGTTCGATGTTATCCGACGGGTAAATGAAAATGGAGTCATCACTCTTTGAAGGACGGTACAGGAGAGATATGAACAAAGGGTTGGAGCGGAGAGGAACCCATAGGCAGAGGTATTCCTGGGGGTGGGGTGGAGAGAGGGTAGTGCAAGGAGCGTGAGGAAGAGGTTTTTGATAAAGATAGGCAACTTACCACCAGGACGAGGCTCAGGTGTATCGTAGCTGAGGAGGGAGTAACCAGGAAGAGATGTTAAGGAATCACAGACATGGTGAAGGAGGTAATTTTCCGTTAGGCAGATGAAGTCTGGATTGTGAGAAGCAACCCGAATGTCGAGATCAATCGGGTTTGAGGTGCATATCGTTAATGAGGAGAGAGGGGGACCATTGGGTGCAGTATAGTATAGTATAGTATAGTATAGTATAGGGTAGGGGAGGCGTATGGTCCGATGAAGGATGACAGGGGGAGGTAGGAAGAGCAATTGATAGTGTCAGAGATTACAGAAGAGTTACAAGAAAGGGAAGGATGAGGAGGATGAAAGGTTTGATGGTGATGGCATGAGGCACAGTGACGGGTTGTCTGAGGGGTTGTTTGGTGAGGAGGAGGAGGAGGAGGAGGTGGAGGAGGTGGAGGAGGAGGAGGAGGAGGAGGAGGAGGAGGAGGAGGAGGAGGAGGAGGAGGAGGAGGAGGAGGAGGAGGAGGAGGAGGCGGAGGCGGAGGAGGCGGAGGAGGCAAGTAGAAGGTTCGGGGAGGTGGAGGTATGACATAGAAGGGAGAAGAAGTGGGGAGGAGGCAGCTTTGAGAAGGAGGCGGGAGGGGTGGGAGGAGCCAGGCGGGATGGTTGGGCGGAGATTCGAAAGGGAAGGGGTTGGGGGGGGGCAGTTTTGAAGGGGGAGGGGCAAGGTGGGAGTTTAGGAGGGGAGGGTCACCGGGGGAGTTTAGGAGGGTAGGGGGAGGGGCAAGGGGGGATTTTTGAAAGTGTATGATTAATGAAAGATGAACATTTATAACACATTGGGTTTATGCATACTTACGAGCGCATTTTGGTGGTTTCCTGCAAGAAGAGCATCGAGGTGCCTATGTCCTGTTTGCCCGCCATATGGCGCAGGAATAGGCGTACATGGGCAATGGTGGTGTTGGTGTTTTCTCGTTTTTTGGCGTTGGCGAATGTGCCACACATATACCGCATGTATTCTTTCAATAGTTGCACTGTAAATAGGTATGTAATAATTCATTGCATATAACCATGACAACCAAGGCAGGATAAATGTAATTGCTGTTGCACTTGCTAATGGTTTGCTCACCGTCAGGTGGAGGTTGAGCGGTGGCGCGCTTGTCAGCGTACCATTTTTCAATTCGGGTATACCTATCTTTGACATAGGTGAAGAGGTGTTGCTGCTCTTTGAGTTGTTGTATTAGATGACGGGCAAGCTGCATGTCTTTGTCCTGATAAGGAAACGTGAAAGCGACGTGGTGAATGGACTTGTTAATGGGGACAAAGCGCGCAGCGCGCAGCGCGCAGCGCGCAGCGCGTGGCCCATGGCGTGTAAGTGTAGGCCTCTCGGAAGCAATAGCGCCGAAGACTTTGTCGGGTGCACACGTCAACGCATGTTGGTTTGCTGCACGAATTTTGAGGAAAAGATTGCATTATCAGCATTGCGTAAAAGGTCAGGAAAGGATCAACTTACTTTCAGAGGCATGTTGTTTGTTTGAAGGTATGGACGAAGTACTCGAATCGCT
This sequence comes from Myxine glutinosa, assembly GCF_964187855.1. Lineage (NCBI taxonomy): Eukaryota > Metazoa > Chordata > Myxini > Myxiniformes > Myxinidae > Myxine > Myxine glutinosa. Next base: position 164,060 of record NW_027616431.1, on the reverse strand, counting down.
GGGCCTGTGTCCTGAGGAATGTTGGTGTGGGCGCTGTGCCGCTGTTGGAGTTGGAGTTGGAGTTGAAGTGTTCCTTGTTGGTTGTTGTTTAATGGGTTTTTTTTCCTTCCTTTCTTTCTTTGTTTTGTGCCCACCCGCTTTTGAATTAAGGGTTAGCAGCATAAACGAGAATAAGTGTTCGTTAATCGTCATAGTGAAAATGACTTTTGTCTTGTTTGTGTGATGTTGAAAAAAATTACACTGAATGAACGAGGGTTACATAATGAACGGTGGTTGTAGTGCAATCCTTTTATGTCATCGGCGACGGGGGTTTTTCATCCGAGGGGGTTTTCCCCGCGATGGCCGGAAATATGTGCGTGGTGAGGTGTCCAGCCATATTTTTGTTAGCTTCATCGTGGCGTTTTTCCAAAGACGCTTTTTCAAACAAAATTAATGATCCTGTATTGTTAATGTTACTACAAAATAATAAGAATACTAGTAATATCCCATTTTCCCAAGGCGTTTTTGCCCGCAGTGAAAACGTGTACGAATAGGTTATCGTTATCATGGCGTTTGCCTGGTTTTTGGTTTCCTGGTTTCAACAGGAAGGATATATATCTTATATTATAAAGCACGTGCAGGTATGGTCATATTTTTACAACTTGCTAATGGTGTTTATAAGAGTAAATGAAGAAATTTTGAGGAATGCTGACGTCCCTGAGGGCAGGTTTACTTTCAGAAGTGAGCGAAGGTCTATTGTGCTGTATGTAAGGACAAATATTGCGTTGATAATGATAGCTTGGGTTCCGGTGAGTAGGTGACGTGTGAATTCTCGTAGGGACGTTTTGTAAGTAGCTCCTGGTGTTTCATAGGAAACTGAAAGGGAGAAGTTCGGGTTGTGGTCCTTGACTAAGCAGTGAGGTAGCGCTTGTGAAGGCAGTCGTTTCGTCACGGTTTGTGTACACAAGAAATTTGGTAGGTGTCGAATTGCAACGAAGATGTTATCATGTCGTGTAGGGCCTGGTCTTTTGAATGACTTGATGTGATATTGTATAATGTAATGCACGTTCTGCTCTTTTTAATGAGCTGGTGTACCATGTTTTGGTGTCGTGGGCGGTTTGATTCTTTTGAGTGACGTGATCTCACATATTATAATATAATGCACGGTGTGATCTTTGCAATGAGCTGGTCTAACATGTTATGATGTCGTGCGTGGTCTGATTGTTTCCGTGACCTGATAAAAGGGGGTCGTAGTCGTCGACGTCGTCGTGGTTGTGCGTGGACTTGGAGTCGGGTGTTTTTTTTGGTAGGATTGGATTTTGGCAAGGGGAAATTTTTGTGCATTCATTGGTTTTGCGTTTGTCAAGGGAGTGGTGCGTGCGTGCGTGCGTGCGTGCGTGCGTGCGTGCGTGCGCGATGTAGTTATGTTGAGTGGACGTGTCGGTAATAAATGGTTTGTCCATGTGTCTGTGTTTTGCTCCTCAGACAAAGAAGCAAGGAATTTTGGGGTCCTGTTGCACGGCAATGTGGAGGGATGGAGCGACATTTGCGTGTCCATGATGATTTGTCGTGTGACGAGGCACGCAGTGGGAGGATTCTCAGCGTTTCAAGGAAAAGGTGGTTGCAAAGTTTTTGACCGTGCAGTCTAATGGGCGTGGCAAAGTGCATAAGGCTACGGGTAATGTCATGTGTACTTGGCATGTTGTTGTTTTGTCGCACATGCTACGCCTGTGAGAGACCATTTAGTTTGGTGGTGCGCATTTGACTTAGTGGATTGTTTGTGGTCACTTAGTCATTTGGTCACTCATTTGGTGTTTTGAAAAGAGGACGTTTGAAGAAACTGTTTGCGTTTAATGGTCATGGCATGCAGGTACGTGTAGTTGTGCGTGTTCGTACGTCGGGGTTAGCGTTTGTCGTTGGTTTTTATTTAATCGTTGTGTGCATGTGTTCCTTGGGAGCATATGTATTGGGAGGCGTCATGTTTATCGTTGAAACTTTGGTGTTAGGTTTCGGGGAACTAAGAAGTGCCCTGTGGACGGGTGTGTGAGGGCTGTCGACAGGGTTGACAAGCATCTTAAAGCGGCGCATGGGCTGACGGTGAGTTATTGTTGTTGATGATTATGTGCGTGGGTGCGTGTCATATTTATGGCATGTATTCAGTGTGTGCTTGGATGGACGGACGGACGGGAAGGATCGGTGGATGCACGGATGTTTGCATTAATTTGGACGTGTTCTGCATTTTCATTGACGTTTGCATTTGTTATTAGGTGAAGGACGAGCGGTATCAGGTGCTTATGGCTGGGGTGAGGGGGTGTGCCGAGGAAGCCGGGCCAAGTTCACGTTTGCATGTTAGCCGTGGAAGCAGGGCCAAGACGTGCAAAGTCGGGGCGCAGGTGGACGTCCCTGCCGTTGCTGAGGTGGCGAAGGTGCAGGGGAACGCCAAGGGCATCGCTAGGGGTTCAGGTGCGCCTTCGCCAGGGCGCAATTCATCCGAGGACGGTTCCGACGTGGAGGTCTTGTTGTCCTGTCAAATCACACGATTGCCGTATTTGCTGCGGGCAGGGGAAACGGCAATGTCGGTGGGACGGTGTTGTATGTTCATTGGGAAGAGGCTGAAAGTGCTGCATGGACGGGATGGTAAGTGATTGAAAGAATTAGTTAGTGTTTCCTGTTGTTGTTTCATGGCAATGCCCTGTGTGCTGCGACACGTGTTTGTATGCTGAAGGCTCGTGGATGCATTGTTGTCTTCCTATTTGCTGTGAAGGACGTGAAAGCGAACAAGTGCCTGGTACATCGTCGCAGGTGCTTTGTGTCGTCGGCCACGAGATCCAGGCGTCCACTGAGGCCGAGGACGATCAGAAGGGCGATCAGCAGGGTGATCACGACGATCACGGTGACCACCATGACGAGGAGGACAAAGTTCACCAGGAGTCGGAGTCGGAGTCGGAGCCGGAGCCGGAGGCAGAGCCAGAGCACCGGAATGATGATGATGAGGAGGAGGAGGGCGGCGGCGAGGGCGGCGAGGGCGGCGAGGGCGTTTTCGACGAGGACGATGACGATGACGACGATGATGATGCTGAGGAGGGGGGGGGAGGAGGAGGAGGAGGAGGAGGAGGAGGAGGAGGAGGAGGAGGGAGGAGGAAGAGGAGGAGGAAGAGGAGGAGGAAGAGGAAGACGAGGAGGACGAGGAGGACGAGGAGGACGAGGACGAGGAGGAGGACGAGGACGAGGACGAGGAGGACGAGGAGGACGAGGAGGACGAGGAGGACGAGGAGCAGGAGCAGGAGCAGGGCCGGCCAGTGGTAGTGGTGCAGGGGCTTGTGTGGCGCTTGGGAGCAGTTGTGAACGTGGTAAGTTTATTAGAGGAACAACAACCAGAAAGACAACATCATCAACAACAACAACAATCACAGGCATTCTAAGGGCATTTTACGTTGTACAGCGGCATATCCCGAGATGACGTTTGACTTTTACGTACGGAATTTTGAATGGAATGTTGTGTGTGTTTGTTTTGTTTGTTTGTTGTTTTTTGGGGGGTTTGGTGGGGGGGACATTATGGTATATGTTTGGGGCAATGTGTGACGACATAACGATTGGCTGACATCAGTCGATGAATGAAGTTGATATTTGTCCTTGGTGGGATATTTTTTTTTTGTTTTCAGAAGGAGCGGGAAGTGTTGAAACGCCCGGCCGAAGGAAACGTTTGCGGAGTGGTCGATCGTCGTCGGCTGCGTATGCTTTTGTGAGTGAAAGAGTTTTTATCCACGCAAACGTCATAGTTTATATTTGCAAGAGAAGTGTTTGTTGATGTCCGACATGGACATGGTTTTTTTCACGGTTGTTTGATTTCGTATCGGGATGCATCTTCATGCTTTGTCTATGGTGTGCTCATTGTAAGGTTCGACGACGGAGAAAGTTGGATTACAACAAGAACATTTTGGACCATCTGGAACGTGCGTTCGCTCATGAGATTGCGTGTAAACTGGTTACGAGACGCAGGGTAAGCATATGGAGAGTGATCATGGATATAAGGGCGATTTGTCATTGTCCTGGTGTAACGTAATACTGGCGTTTACTTCAACGTATGTTGTGTTACATTTACTTAGGTCGCTGAGGTATTACGTGCCGATGAGGGCTTGAGGGAGAAGTGCCGGTGTGAAGGCTTGACGGTGGAGAACATTCGTGGTAAACTTCGTGCTTTGTCTCAAAGGCGATGACGCTTGGCGTTTGTTAGTAAGTTTTGCCGGTGTTGTTGTTGTTTTGGCATGTTTTTTTTTGTTGGCATTTTGGCATCTGCTCTGTCATATCGAGCTTTCTCTCTGACCGCTGTATATGTGTGATCGTGCATGGCTCAACATGTCACACCTTCCCTATGAACAGCGGTGTTCCTCAGGGTTTTGTTTCGTCTGTAACACTGTTCCTTCTTTTTATGAATGAGCTGAGTTCGTCAGTGGGCGCTGTAGTGAGGTTGAGAGACCGGGTTGCTGTTACAGAGCCGCTGGAATCTGACGTCCGAGATTAGAGAGCCGAACATTCGGCTGTTACAGAGGTAACCACTCGGATTAGAGTTCGGCTGTTACAGAGCCGAACTAACCCTAACCCTAACGAGACGGAGACGGAGACGGAGACGGAGACGGAGACATATTTTATTTGCTCTGTTGCGCTGATGTTATTAAGAACCCTTTGAAAATACGCAATGCCGGTTAATTGTTCGTACATCGGAAATATATGACTGTGTGTAAAGGTTGAAGGCAACCACATTTGGTGCAGGCGTTCACGCATTTTGTTGGACGTGTATGTTTTTGAGTCGGGGCACGTTGACGGAGTTGTTTTGGAACGGAACGGAACGGAACGCAACGCAACGGAACGCAACGGAACGCAACGGAACGGCAGTGTTAGGTTTGCTGGACATTTCGTAATGCTCCGTGCCGTGGAGTTGTTATTAGTCCCTTAGCGGTGTACACCGGAGGGGACTATAGGTTTTGCGGTCCGTGCGTCTGTCTGTCAGTCCGTCACGCAAAGAAAAGTTTGCGGGCTTTTTTCTCTCTAAATTCTTATTGCTAATGCTTTCAAAGTTGGTACATGGTTTCGTCATGATAAGTTTCAGATGAAGTTGGAACTTCACGACGTTTCGATCATTTTGGACAAAGTTATGGCACTTTTAGGTTTGGTAATTTCAGCAAACGTTTTCCGGACGACAGACTGCCGCTAGGGGACATGTATTGGAGCGCAATAGTGACGAATGCTTGTTGTATTGTGATTGATGATTGTTGCGGTATCGGTGCAGCTGTGCCTTACGAGTAAAGGAGTTGGCGTTAGTTTGTGGCACCAGGATAAGGCTAAGAAGTCGGCAAGGGCAAATAGAATGGTATGCCCTGTGATTGTGTGCGTTATCGTCGTTTGGGCTGTACAATGTACAATTAATTGTTGGAGTGCACCAAGTGGGGAAATGTCACAGGATCGGTACCCTAGGATGACTTTGAAGTCGGACGATGGCTTTTGCATGTTGAATGGCACAGGGCCCCTGGCTGTGTGACAAGGAGAGGCATGGGTGAAATGGAAGTGCACATTGGTAGGTGTGCGGTGAGTTGTTAATTTCGGCGACTAGGGCAGCGAGCTTTGTTTGGTCATAGAGAATTACGGAGTGGTCGATGAGAAGTTATTTTGGTCCGTAAAGAAGAAGGGTGTATATTTGGGCTACAACTCATGGGCTTTTTGACGCCAGTCCGTGGTGGGCTTTTTTTTCTAATAAGAAAAGGTAAAATAAATAAAAAAATTTAAAAAGTGAAACATTTAAACAGGCTGGGACGTGCAGGTTGATGACCGCACGGCCAAGGGACGCCGTCTATGAGGACTGCGCCATTAGCATAGACATGCAGCTCAAGCGCAAGGCTGAAGCATATGGTCATTGAAAACACATGCACCGTGACCCCGAAGGGCGAGAACGCATGGTCATACAATACCTCTGTGGGTTTTAAACACCTCATGGGAAGCGAAAGACCTCGTGGCCGTTTGCTTCGGAGGGATGGCGATGGCCATGTATTACTTGTACACCGCCCAAGGTGGGTGTGCTTTCATAATGGAGAAGGTTTAGGGTTACTGGGATTGTGATGTGATGTGTTGTGTGGAGTCGATATTTCTTTGTTTGCGCACGCGTTTTTACGCCGCAATTTGGGAAAGGTGGAGCCGGTGTCAATTGGTGCGTTGCATTGTGGAAATGTGTGAACAAGGTAGGTGGACTTGTTCCACCTATTGCGTTGAGGTGCAACACGGCGCATTAAGGTGACAAGCGTGCCGGTGTTAGGATTAGACGCATGGGTGAAATTGAAGTGCGCATTCGTAGGCGTCGGGTGGCTTGTGAAGTTCGGTGACCCGGGCAGCGAGCTTTGTTTTGTCAAATGCAATGACGCAGTGGTCGATGAGAAGTTTGTTGTACAAAAAAGAACCAAGGGTATATTGTTTGGCTACAACTAATGGCAATGGAAAGACCTCGTGGACGTTTACCTCGGAGGCATGGCGACCGTCGTCTATTACTTATGCGCCGCGCAAGTTGGGCTCGTTTTAATAGAGGAGAAGGTTTCGTGTTTACTGGGATTGGGATGTGTTGCGTGGAATTATTTTTTGGTTTGCACACGGCTTATGACGGCGCAATTTGGGAAACGTGGACCCGGTGTCACTTTGTGCGTTTCAATGTGGAAATGTGCGAACAAGGTAGGTGCATTTGTTCCACCTATTGCGTTGAGGTGCGATACGGCGCAATTACCTTGACAATCGTCGCGGTTTTAGGATTAGATGCATGGGTGAAATTGAACTGCGCATTCGTCGGCGTCGGGTGGCTTGTGAATTTAGGCGACCTGGGCAGCGAGCTTTGTTTTGTCACATCGAATGATGTAGTGCTCGATGTGAAGTTTGTTTTTGAAAAAACAACCAAGGGTATATCGTTGGTGTACAACTAATGGCAATGGAAAGACCTCGTGGACGTTTACCTCGGAGGCATGGCGACGGTCGTCTATTAGTTATACACCGCCCAAGTTGGGCTTCTTTTAATGATGGAGAAGGTTTCGGGTTCCTGGGATTGGGATGTGTTGCGTGGAATTATTTTTTGGTTTGCACACGGCTTATGACGGCGCAATTTGGGAAACGTGGACCCGGTGTCACTTTGTGCGTTTCGATGTGGAAATGTGCGAACAAGGTAGGTGCATTTGTTCCACCTATTGCGTTGAGGTGCGATACGGCGCAATTACCTTGACAATCGTCCCGGTTTTAGGATTAGATGCATGGGTGAAATTGAACTGCGCATTCGTCGGCGTCGGGTGGCTTGTGAATTTAGGCGACCTGGGCAGCGAGCTTTGTTTTGTCACATCGAATGATGTAGTGCTCGATGTGAAGTTTGTTTTTGAAAAAACAACCAAGGGTATATCGTTGGTGTACAACTAATGGCAATGGAAAGACCTCGTGGACGTTTACCTCGGAGGCATGGCGACGGTCGTCTATTACTTATACACCGCCCAAGTTGGGCTTCTTTTAATGATGGAGAAGGTTTCGGGTTCCTGGGATTGGGATGTGTTGCGTGGAATTATTTTTTGGTTTGCACACGGCTTATGACGGCGCAATTTGGGAAACGTGGACCCGGTGTCACTTTGTGCGTTTCGATGTGGAAATGTGCGAACAAGGTAGGTGCATTTGTTCCACCTATTGCGTTGAGGTGCGATACGGCGCAATTACCTTGACAATCGTCCCGGTTTTAGGATTAGATGCATGGGTGAAATTGAACTGCGCATTCGTCGGCGTCGGGTGGCTTGTGAATTTAGGCGACCTGGGCAGCGAGCTTTGTTTTGTCACATCGAATGATGTAGTGCTCGATGTGAAGTTTGTTTTTGAAAAAACAACCAAGGGTATATCGTTGGTGTACAACTAATGGCAATGGAAAGACCTCGTGGACGTTTACCTCGGAGGCATGGCGACGGTCGTCTATTACTTATACACCGCCCAAGTTGGGCTTCTTTTAATGATGGAGAAGGTTTCGGGTTCCTGGGATTGGGATGTGTTGCGTGGAATTATTTTTTGGTTTGCACACGGCTTATGACGGCGCAATTTGGGAAACGTGGACCCGGTGTCACTTTGTGCGTTTCGATGTGGAAATGTGCGAACAAGGTAGGTGCATTTGTTCCACCTATTGCGTTGAGGTGCGATACGGCGCAATTACCTTGACAATCGTCCCGGTTTTAGGATTAGATGCATGGGTGAAATTGAACTGCGCATTCGTCGGCGTCGGGTGGCTTGTGAATTTAGGCGACCTGGGCAGCGAGCTTTGTTTTGTCACATCGAATGATGTAGTGCTCGATGTGAAGTTTGTTTTTGAAAAAACAACCAAGGGTATATCGTTGGTGTACAACTAATGGCAATGGAAAGACCTCGTGGACGTTTACCTCGGAGGCATGGCGACGGTCGTCTATTACTTATACACCGCCCAAGTTGGGCTTCTTTTAATGATGGAGAAGGTTTCGGGTTCCTGGGATTGGGATGTGTTGCGTGGAATTATTTTTTGGTTTGCACACGGCTTATGACGGCGCAATTTGGGAAACGTGGACCCGGTGTCACTTTGTGCGTTTCGATGTGGAAATGTGCGAACAAGGTAGGTGCATTTGTTCCACCTATTGCGTTGAGGTGCGATACGGCGCAATTACCTTGACAATCGTCCCGGTTTTAGGATTAGATGCATGGGTGAAATTGAACTGCGCATTCGTCGGCGTCGGGTGGCTTGTGAATTTAGGCGACCTGGGCAGCGAGCTTTGTTTTGTCACATCGAATGATGTAGTGCTCGATGTGAAGTTTGTTTTTGAAAAAACAACCAAGGGTATATCGTTGGTGTACAACTAATGGCAATGGAAAGACCTCGTGGACGTTTACCTCGGAGGCATGGCGACGGTCGTCTATTACTTATACACCGCCCAAGTTGGGCTTCTTTTAATGATGGAGAAGGTTTCGGGTTCCTGGGATTGGGATGTGTTGCGTGGAATTATTTTTTGGTTTGCACACGGCTTATGACGGCGCAATTTGGGAAACGTGGACCCGGTGTCACTTTGTGCGTTTCGATGTGGAAATGTGCGAACAAGGTAGGTGCATTTGTTCCACCTATTGCGTTGAGGTGCGATACGGCGCAATTACCTTGACAATCGTCCCGGTTTTAGGATTAGATGCATGGGTGAAATTGAACTGCGCATTCGTCGGCGTCGGGTGGCTTGTGAATTTAGGCGACCTGGGCAGCGAGCTTTGTTTTGTCACATCGAATGATGTAGTGCTCGATGTGAAGTTTGTTTTTGAAAAAACAACCAAGGGTATATCGTTGGTGTACAACTAATGGCAATGGAAAGACCTCGTGGACGTTTACCTCGGAGGCATGGCGACGGTCGTCTATTACTTATACACCGCCCAAGTTGGGCTTCTTTTAATGATGGAGAAGGTTTCGGGTTCCTGGGATTGGGATGTGTTGCGTGGAATTATTTTTTGGTTTGCACACGGCTTATGACGGCGCAATTTGGGAAACGTGGACCCGGTGTCACTTTGTGCGTTTCGATGTGGAAATGTGCGAACAAGGTAGGTGCATTTGTTCCACCTATTGCGTTGAGGTGCGATACGGCGCAATTACCTTGACAATCGTCCCGGTTTTAGGATTAGATGCATGGGTGAAATTGAACTGCGCATTCGTCGGCGTCGGGTGGCTTGTGAATTTAGGCGACCTGGGCAGCGAGCTTTGTTTTGTCACATCGAATGATGTAGTGCTCGATGTGAAGTTTGTTTTTGAAAAAACAACCAAGGGTATATCGTTGGTGTACAACTAATGGCAATGGAAAGACCTCGTGGACGTTTACCTCGGAGGCATGGCGACGGTCGTCTATTAGTTATACACCGCCCAAGTTGGGCTTCTTTTAATGATGGAGAAGGTTTCGGGTTCCTGGGATTGGGATGTGTTGCGTGGAATTATTTTTTGGTTTGCACACGGCTTATGACGGCGCAATTTGGGAAACGTGGACCCGGTGTCACTTTGTGCGTTTCGATGTGGAAATGTGCGAACAAGGTAGGTGCATTTGTTCCACCTATTGCGTTGAGGTGCGATACGGCGCAATTACCTTGACAATCGTCCCGGTTTTAGGATTAGATGCATGGGTGAAATTGAACTGCGCATTCGTCGGCGTCGGGTGGCTTGTGAATTTAGGCGACCTGGGCAGCGAGCTTTGTTTTGTCACATCGAATGATGTAGTGCTCGATGTGAAGTTTGTTTTTGAAAAAACAACCAAGGGTATATCGTTGGTGTACAACTAATGGCAATGGAAAGACCTCGTGGACGTTTACCTCGGAGGCATGGCGACGGTCGTCTATTACTTATACACCGCCCAAGTTGGGCTTCTTTTAATGATGGAGAAGGTTTCGGGTTCCTGGGATTGGGATGTGTTGCGTGGAATTATTTTTTGGTTTGCACACGGCTTATGACGGCGCAATTTGGGAAACGTGGACCCGGTGTCACTTTGTGCGTTTCGATGTGGAAATGTGCGAACAAGGTAGGTGCATTTGTTCCACCTATTGCGTTGAGGTGCGATACGGCGCAATTACCTTGACAATCGTCCCGGTTTTAGGATTAGATGCATGGGTGAAATTGAACTGCGCATTCGTCGGCGTCGGGTGGCTTGTGAATTTAGGCGACCTGGGCAGCGAGCTTTGTTTTGTCACATCGAATGATGTAGTGCTCGATGTGAAGTTTGTTTTTGAAAAAACAACCAAGGGTATATCGTTGGTGTACAACTAATGGCAATGGAAAGACCTCGTGGACGTTTACCTCGGAGGCATGGCGACGGTCGTCTATTACTTATACACCGCCCAAGTTGGGCTTCTTTTAATGATGGAGAAGGTTTCGGGTTCCTGGGATTGGGATGTGTTGCGTGGAATTATTTTTTGGTTTGCACACGGCTTATGACGGCGCAATTTGGGAAACGTGGACCCGGTGTCACTTTGTGCGTTTCGATGTGGAAATGTGCGAACAAGGTAGGTGCATTTGTTCCACCTATTGCGTTGAGGTGCGATACGGCGCAATTACCTTGACAATCGTCCCGGTTTTAGGATTAGATGCATGGGTGAAATTGAACTGCGCATTCGTCGGCGTCGGGTGGCTTGTGAATTTAGGCGACCTGGGCAGCGAGCTTTGTTTTGTCACATCGAATGATGTAGTGCTCGATGTGAAGTTTGTTTTTGAAAAAACAACCAAGGGTATATCGTTGGTGTACAACTAATGGCAATGGAAAGACCTCGTGGACGTTTACCTCGGAGGCATGGCGACGGTCGTCTATTACTTATACACCGCCCAAGTTGGGCTTCTTTTAATGATGGAGAAGGTTTCGGGTTCCTGGGATTGGGATGTGTTGCGTGGAATTATTTTTTGGTTTGCACACGGCTTATGACGGCGCAATTTGGGAAACGTGGACCCGGTGTCACTTTGTGCGTTTCGATGTGGAAATGTGCGAACAAGGTAGGTGCATTTGTTCCACCTATTGCGTTGAGGTGCGATACGGCGCAATTACCTTGACAATCGTCCCGGTTTTAGGATTAGATGCATGGGTGAAATTGAACTGCGCATTCGTCGGCGTCGGGTGGCTTGTGAATTTAGGCGACCTGGGCAGCGAGCTTTGTTTTGTCACATCGAATGATGTAGTGCTCGATGTGAAGTTTGTTTTTGAAAAAACAACCAAGGGTATATCGTTGGTGTACAACTAATGGCAATGGAAAGACCTCGTGGACGTTTACCTCGGAGGCATGGCGACGGTCGTCTATTACTTATACACCGCCCAAGTTGGGCTTCTTTTAATGATGGAGAAGGTTTCGGGTTCCTGGGATTGGGATGTGTTGCGTGGAATTATTTTTTGGTTTGCACACGGCTTATGACGGCGCAATTTGGGAAACGTGGACCCGGTGTCACTTTGTGCGTTTCGATGTGGAAATGTGCGAACAAGGTAGGTGCATTTGTTCCACCTATTGCGTTGAGGTGCGATACGGCGCAATTACCTTGACAATCGTCCCGGTTTTAGGATTAGATGCATGGGTGAAATTGAACTGCGCATTCGTCGGCGTCGGGTGGCTTGTGAATTTAGGCGACCTGGGCAGCGAGCTTTGTTTTGTCACATCGAATGATGTAGTGCTCGATGTGAAGTTTGTTTTTGAAAAAACAACCAAGGGTATATCGTTGGTGTACAACTAATGGCAATGGAAAGACCTCGTGGACGTTTACCTCGGAGGTATGGTGACCGTCGTCAATTACTTATACACCGCCCAAGTTGGGCTTCTTTTAATGATGGAGAAGGTTTCGGGTTCGTGGGATTGGGATGTGTTGCGTGGAATTATTTTTGGCTTGGCGCACGGCTTATGACGGTGCAATTTGGGAAACGTGGAGCCGGTGTCAATTGTTGCGTTTCGATGTGGAAATGTGCCAACAAGGTATCAGCATTTGTTTCACCTATTGCGTCGAGGTGCAAGACGACGCACGCGTGACAACAATGGGCAATGCAGGAGGAGTTGGGTGCACCGACGATGGAGTTTCAGTGATTTGGCCAAGTTCGTGGGTGTGATTGTGATTGTGATTGTGATTGTGCTTGTGTGCTTGTGTGCTGGTGCGCTGGTGCGCGGTGTGAGGTGTGAGGTGTGAGGTGTGAGGTGTGAGGTGTGAGGTGTGAGGTTTGTTTGCCGTGGGTATGCCTGACGGGCGGTGACGGTGTCCATTGCCGAGAGGGATTGTTAGAAGCGTTCACCTTTCCGCTTGTGCAAGGAAGGTGGAATGTGTGGAAATTAGGCACCGGTGTACACGGTGACGTAGGGAGGGAACATAACGATGCAAAGACGCCGGGTGGAGGCGTCGCTGTGGGAATGGTGTACGTGTGTGTACTTTGCAGGAAAAGGCACGCGCGCCGATGTGTTTCGGGGCAAATGGGGTGGCGGCAGTGCCAGCCGTGTTGTCGAGCAAGTGGCAGTGGGATGCCTGAGTGATGGCCGCTTGTGAAAGAGTGAAGTTGTCAAAGTGAACAAGACGCAAAAGTCAGTGCAAGGACAAATGTCCAAGTGAAAGATGCATGTGTGAAGTCATTGCTGGTTGAGTGGGCTTATGTGGCTGGTGAGGTGTGGCGAGGCGGGCTTTTTCTGGAGGTGTCGGCGTGGTGGCGACAATGCACTTGTGGAGGTTTGGCGTCGTCGATGCGCTGAGTGAAAAAAAATCCCAGTCAAAAGGTCCAGGTGAAAAAGTGAAGTTGTCAGAGTGAACAAGAGGCAAAAGTCAAAGTCACAGGTAAAAGGTGTTAGTGCAGAAGTGAAAGAGGTTGAGGTTTCAAAGTGAAACGGTGAATAGGGATGTTTGAATAGTTTGAAACTGTGGAAATGGTGTACAAGGCCAGAAACGGGTAGAAGTGTATGAACATGAACGTGAACGTGAACGTGAACGCGAACAAGTGAACAAGTGAACAATTGTACGTCGACTTGCAGCAGGGGAAGTAAGGCTACAGACTTATGCCTCGCACGGAAGAAATTGGAATCGTTTGTTTGTTGTTGGGGGTTTTTTTGTTTTGTTTATTTTTGTGTTTTTTTTGTTTGTTTTTTCCTTTTCGTAACAAAGGATGCCATGCATTGCATGGATTGCATGGATATGATGGATATGATGGATGTCATCGATGTTTTCTCTGCGTTGGATGCCACGGATGCCACGGATGCCACGGATGCCACGGATGCCACGGATGCCACGGATGCCACGGATGCCACGGATGCCTCGGATGCCACGGATGCCTCGGATGCCTCGCATGCCACGCATGCCACCGATTGTAGTGTAAGTGTTGGTCGTTGTTGGTGTTGATGTTGATGTCATAAACTCAGTCACAAAGTCACAAAGTCACAAAGTCACTAAGTCACAAACTCACTAAGTCACTAAGTCACTAAGTCACAAACTCACTAAGTCACAAAGTCACAAAGTCACAAACTCACTAAGTCACTAAGTCACTAAGTCACAAACTCACTAAGTCACTAAGTCACTAAGTCACAAAGTCACAAAGTCACAAAGTCACTAAGTCACTAAGTCACTAAGTCACAAAGTCACAAAGTCACTAAGTCACTAAGTCACTAAGTCACAAACTCACTAAGTCACTAAGTCACAAACTCACTAAGTCACTAAGTCACAAAGTCACTAAGTCACAAACTCACTAAGTCACAAACTCACTAAGTCACTAAGTCACAAAGTCACAAAGTCACAAACTCACTAAGTCACTAAGTCACAAACTCACTAAGTCACAAAGTCACAAAGTCACAAAGTCACAAAGTCACAAAGTCACAAAGTCACAAACTCATTAAGTCACAAAGTCACTAAGTCACTAAGTCACTAAGTCACAAACTCACTAAGTCACAAAGTCACTAAGTCACAAAGTCACAAAGTCACTAAGTCACTAAGTCACAAACTCACTAAGTCACTAAGTCACAAACTCACTAAGTCACTAAGTCACAAAGTCACAAAGTCACAAAGTCACAAAGTCACAAAGTCACAAACTCACTAAGTCACTAAGTCACAAAGTCACTTAGTCACAAAGTCACAAAGTCACAAAGTCACAAAGTCACAAAGTCACAAAGTCACAAAGTCACAAAGTCACAAAGTCACAAAGTCACAAAGTCACAAAGTCACAAAGTCACAAAGTCACAAAGTCAAGAAGAAAACGTCATGCGTAGCACGATACTTGGAAAATGCACCCTTCCCCAAAAGTTTTCCAATGATACATGATGGCGTATGTTGACGTTTTGGTGTATGGTGACTTCAAAAATTGTTGGTGGTTGAATTGAGTAAGCAGATATGCAAGTCGTGTTGAAATTTCACATCATTTAGATGAAAATGTAGGATTTTAGAAATGTGGCCTATGTTGACCTTCCGATGTTGACCTCAAATATACTTGGTGGTTGAATTCAGTGACCAGATATGCAAGTGCTCTTCAAATTTGAAGTCAATTGGATGAAAAATGAGGATTTTCGAAATTTGGCCTATGTTGACCTTTTGCCCTATGTTGAGCTTTTGTCCAATGTTCATCAAAAATATAATTTGTGGTTGAATTCAGTGACCAGATATGCAAGTGCTGTTCAAATTTAAAGTCAATTGCATGAAAATTGAGGATTTTAGAAATTTGGCCTATGTTGATCTTTTGGCCTATGTTGATCTTTTGGCCTATGTTGACCTCAAAAATACTTGGTGGGTGAATTCAGTGAGCAGATATGCAAATGGTGTTCAAATTTAAAGTCAATTGGATGAAAATTGAGCATTTTAG
Source organism: Myxine glutinosa (assembly GCF_964187855.1). Classification (NCBI taxonomy): domain Eukaryota; kingdom Metazoa; phylum Chordata; class Myxini; order Myxiniformes; family Myxinidae; genus Myxine; species Myxine glutinosa. The sequence continues at coordinate 148,752 of NW_027616431.1, read as the reverse complement.
AAATTTGGCCTCTGTTGATGTTTTGGCCTATGTTGACCTCAAAAATACTTGGTGGGTGAATTAAGTGAGCAGATATGGAAATGCTGTTGAATTTTCAAGTCAATCGATGCAAATTGAGGATTTTAGAAATTTGGCCTATGTTGACCTTTTGGCCTATGTTGACCTGAAGAATAGTTGGTGGTTGAATTCGGGGACAGATGTGCAAGTCCTCTCCAAATTTCAAGTCAATTGGATGAAAATTGAGGATTTTAGAAATTTGGCCTATGTTGACTATTTGGCCTATGTTGACTTCAAAAATTCTTGGTGGTTGAATTCAATGACCAGATATGCAAGTGGTCTTGAAATTTCAAGTCAATCGGATGAAAATTGAGGATTTTAGAAATTTAGCAAAGTTGGTGACCTTTGGCCTATGTTTACCTTTTGACCTATTGACCCCAAAAACAACAGGCTTCTGGCATTTGACCAAGTGTACGACTTGGTGAGGTTTGGTGAAGATCGGTTGAAAATTGTGACCTGCAGGCCGGTGACAAACTAACAAACAGAGTCACAAACACAACCGACCAATATAGTTGAAAAATCTTCGATTTTGCAAGTAATAAATAAGTAAACAAGAAAACGTCATGCGTAGCACGATACTTGCAAAATACGCCCTCCCCCAAAAGTTTTCAATGTGACATGATGGCCTATGGTGACGTCCAAAATACTTGGTGGTTGAATTCAGTGACCAGATATGCAAGTCGTCTTTAAATTTCATGTCAATTGGATGAAAATTGAGGATTTTAGAAATTTGGACTATGTTGACCTTTTGGCCTATGTTGACCTCAAAGATACTTGGTGGTTGAATTCACTGACCAGATATGCAAGTCCTCTTCAAATTTCAAGTCAATTGGATGAAAATTGAGGATTTTAGAAATTTGGCCTATGTTGACCTTTTGACCTATGTTCACCTAAAATATAATTTGTGGTTGAATTCAGTGACGAGATATGCAAGTCCTTTTCAAATTTCAAGTCGATTGGATGAAAATTGAGGATTTTTGAAATTTGGCCTATCTTGACCATTTGGCCTATGTTGACGTCAAGAATACTTGGTGGTTGAATTCAATGCCAGTCCTCTCCAAATTTGAAGTCAATTGGATGAAAATTGAGGATTTTAGAAATTTGGCTTATGTTGACCATTTGGCCTATGTTGACCTCAAAAATTCTTGGTGGTTGAATTCAATGACCAGATATGCAAGTGGTCTTAAAATTTCAAGTCAATCGGATGAAAATTGAGGATTTTAGAAATTTAGCAAAGTTGGTGACCTTTGGCCTATGTTTACCTTTTGACCTATTGACCCCAAAAACAACAGGCTTCTGGCATTTGACTAACTCTAGCACTTGGTGAAGTTTGGTGAAGATCGGTTGAAAATTGTGACCTGTAGGCCGGTGACAAACAAACAAACAAACAAGCAAATGAAAAATCGGTCAGAGACCGAGGACTTGCCGGGATGTCCTTTTTTTCGGCCATTTAGGACAAATATGGCGGCCGAACCACGTGACTGATGACGTCATCATCAACATATTTTATTCCCTATGGAGAGTTCTTTACAATGAGCCATGTCTCAATTTTTTCTATTCAGCACTTTCAGAGATATGGATGTGCAACATTTTTCGGTTGTTCCAAAATGGCGGCCGAACCATGTGACATATGACGTCGTCATTAACGTATTTTATTCCCCTTGGAGAGTTCTTTACAATGAGCCATGTCTCAATTTTTTCTATTCAGCACTTTCAGAGATATGGATGTGCAACATTTTTCGGTTGTTCCAAAATGGCGGCCGAACCATGTGACATATGACGTCGTCATTAACGTATTTTATTCCCCTTGGAGAGTTCTTTACAATGAGGCATGTGTCAATTTTTTCAGTTCAGCACTTTCGGAGATATGGAGGTGCAAAGTTTTGCCGTTTTTCCAGGATGGCGGACGAACCACCTGAACGATGACGTCATCATTTACATATTTTATTCCCCCTGGAGAGTTGTTTACAATGAGCCATGTCTCAATTTTTTCTATTTAGCACTTTCAGAGATATGGATGTGCAAAATTTTTCGGTTTTTCGAAAATGGCGGCCGAACCACGTGACATATGACGTCGTCATGAACATATTTGATTGCGCATGAAGAGTTCTTTACAATGAGCCATGTCTCAATTTTTTCTGTTCAGCACTTTTGGAGATATAGTGGTGCAAAGTTTTGCCGTTTTTCCAAGGTGGCGGCCGACCACGTGACATATGACATCATCATTAACATATTTTTTTCCCCATGGAGAGTTCTTTACAATGAGCCATGTGTCAATTTTTCCTGTTGAGCCCTTTCGGAGATATGGAGGTGCAAAGTTTTTCCAAGATGGCGGCCGATCCACGTGACCGATGACGTCATCAATTGGGCACAGTCTATTCCAGGGCAAGACCAATATGTGTGCAAAGTTTGGCGATTCTACGTGCAACGGTGTAGACACAGTGCTGCAAACAGACAGAGAAACAGACAAACAGACAAACGAACAGATCAACATAGTTGCCGGAATTTTTTCCGGCAAGTAACAAACAAACAGACAAACAGACAAACAGAAACAAACAGATAGAGTCACAAACACAACCGACCAATATACTTGTAAAATCTTCGATTTTGCAAGTAACAAACAAACAAACAGACAGACAGACAGACAGACAGAGAGTGACAAACACAACCGACCAATATACTTGTAAAATCTTCGATTTTGCAAGTAACTAGAAAACGTCATGCGTAGCACGATACTTGCAAAATACGCCCTCCCCCAAAAGTTTTCAACGTGACATGATGGCCTAGGGTGACCTCAAAAATACTTGGTGGTTGAATTCAGTGACCAGATATGCATAGTCCTCTTCAAATTTCATGTCAATTGGATGAAAATTGAGGATTTTAGAAATTTGGCCTATGTTGACCTTTTGGCCTATGTTGACGTCAAAGATACTTGGTGGTTGAATTCACTGACCAGATATGCAAGTCCTCTTGAAATTTCGAGTCAATTGGATGAAAATTGAGGATCTTAGAAATTTGGCCTCTGTTGACCTCAAGAATACTTGGTGGTTGAATTCAATGCAAGTCCTCTCCAAATTTCAAGTCAATTGGATGAAAATTGAGGATTTTTGAAATTTGGCCTATGTTGACCATTTGGCCTATGTTGACCTCAAAAATTCTTGGTGGTTGAATTCAATGACCAGATATGCCAGTGGTCTTCGAATTTCAAGTCAATCGGATGAAAATTGAGGATTTTAGAAATTTAGCAAAGTTGGTGACCTTTGGCCTATGTTGACCTTTTGACCTATTGACCCCAAAAACAATAGGCTTCTGGCATTTGACCAACTGTACCACTTGGTGAAGTTTGGTGAAGATCGGTCGAAAATTGTGACCTGTAGGCCGGTGACAAACAAACAAACAAACAAACAAACAAACAAACAAACAAACAAACAAACAGATAGAGTCACAAACACAACCGACCAATATACTTGAAAAATCTTCGATTTTGCAAGTAATAACTCAATAACTAAATAACTAAATACGTAAATACGTAAATACGTAAATACGTAAATAACTAAATAACTAAATAAGAAGGAAACAAACAAACAAACAAATACAAACAAACACAAAACACAAACACAAACAAACAAAGTCACAAACAAACAAAATCACAGTCACAAAGTCACAAAGTCATAAAGTCACAAAGTTATTGACACGGATGCCACGGATGCCACGGATGCCACGGATGCTACGGATGCCACGGATGCCACGGATGCCACGCATGCCACCCATGCCACGCATACCACGAATGCCACGCATGGCACGCATGCCATCGATTGTAGTGTAAGTGTTGGTCGCTGTCGGTGTCGGTGTCGGTGTTGGTGTTGGTGTTGATGTTCATGTCGGGTTAGGGTTTTGGTCATAGTCTTGGTATCAGTTGGCGGTGTCGGTCTCGGTGTCGGTGTTTGTTGTCGGTGTTCTTGTTCGTGTTGATCTTGTTGTTTGTCTTGGTGTTAGTGTGTCATCGTTTTGGTGTTGTAGTATTGGTGTTGTAGTGTCGGTGTTAGTCTTAGTCTTAGTTTCAGTGTCAGTTTTACTTTTAGTTTAAAATATATAAATATATATCAAAGTAGGTAAGTAAATAAGTAAGTAAATTAGGAAATCATTCAATAAAGAAATAGGAGTGAAAAACGCAGAAACGCAACAACGTCCAAACGCAACAAACTTACCAAGTCACAAACACACTACGTCACAAAGGCACCAAGTCATAAACTCACAAAGTCACAAACACACAAAGTCACAAACAAACAAACTAACGAACTAAATAAGTAAATACGTAAATACGTAAATAACTAAATAACGAAATAACTAAATAACTAAATAACGAACAAACAAAGAAACAAACGAACAAACAAAGAAACAAACAAACAAACAAAGAAACAAACAAACAAAGAAACACAAACAAACAAACAAACAAACAAACAAACAAACAAACAAAGAAACAAACAAACAAAGAAACACAAACAAACAAACAAACAAACAAACAAACAAACAGTCACAGTCACAGTCACAGTCACAAGGTCACAAATTCACAAAGTCAATAAGTCACTCAGTAACGAACAAAGGAACAAACGAGTTGTTGTTAGGGTTAGGGTTGTTAGGGTTAGGGTTAGGGTTAGGGTTAGGGTTAGGGTTAGGGTTAGGGTTAGGGTTAGGGTTAGGGTTAGGGTTAGGGTTAGGGTTAGGGTTAGGGTTAGGGTTAGGGTTAGGGTTAGGGTTAGGGTTGTTAGGGTTGTTAGGGTTAGGGTTGTTGTTGTTGTTAGGGTTAGGGTTGTTAGGGTTGTTAGGGTTAGGGTTAGGGTTAGGGTTGTTGTTAGGGTTAGGGTTAGGGTTAGGGTTAGGGTTAGGGTTGTTAGGGTTGTTAGGGTTGTTGTTGTTAGGGTTGTTAGGGTTGTTAGGGTTGTTAGGGTTGTTAGGGTTAGGGTTAGGGTTGTTAGGGTTGTTAGGGTTAGGGTTAGGGTTAGGGTTAGGGTTAGGGTTAGGGTTAGGGTTAGGGTTAGGGTTAGGGTTAGGGTTGTTAGGGTTAGGGTTAGGGTTAGGGTTGTTAGGGTTAGGGTTAGGGTTAGGGTTAGGGTTGTTAGGGTTAGGGTTAGGGTTAGGGTTAGGGTTGTTAGGGTTAGGGTTAGGGTTAGGGTTAGGGTTAGGGTTAGGGTTAGGGTTAGGGTTAGGGTTGTTGTTAGGGTTGTTAGGGTTGTTAGGGTTAGGGTTAGGGTTAGGGTTGTTGTTAGGGTTAGGGTTAGGGTTAGGGTTAGGGTTAGGGTTGTTAGGGTTAGGGTTAGGGTTAGGGTTAGGGTTAGGGTTAGGGTTAGGGTTAGGGTTAGGGTTAGGGTTGTTAGGGTTAGGGTTAGGGTTAGGGTTAGGGTTGTTAGGGTTGTTAGGGTTGTTAGGGTTAGGGTTAGGGTTAGGGTTAGGGTTAGGGTTGTTAGGGTTAGGGTTAGGGTTAGGGTTAGGGTTGTTAGGGTTGTTAGGGTTAGGGTTAGGGTTGTTAGGGTTGTTAGGGTTAGGGTTAGGGTTGTTGTTAGGGTTAGGGTTAGGGTTAGGGTTAGGGTTAGGGTTAGGGTTAGGGTTAGGGTTAGGGTTAGGGTTAGGGTTAGGGTTAGGGTTGTTAGGGTTAGGGTTAGGGTTGGTTAGGGTTAGGGTTAGGGTTGTTAGGGTTAGGGTTGTTAGGGTTAGGGTTGTTAGGGTTGTTAGGGTTAGGGTTAGGGTTGTTAGGGTTGTTAGGGTTAGGGTTGTTGTTAGGGTTAGGGTTAGGGTTAGGGTTGTTAGGGTTGTTAGGGTTAGGGTTGTTGTTAGGGTTAGGGTTAGGGTTAGGGTTAGGGTTAGGGTTAGGGTTAGGGTTAGGGTTAGGGTTAGGGTTAGGGTTAGGGTTAGGGTTAGGGTTAGGGTTAGGGTTAGGGTTGTTAGGGTTAGGGTTAGGGTTAGGGTTGTT